>NC_092431.1:4812854-4968854 GCF_036169615.1 Heliangelus exortis
AGACACCTTGCCTCTCTTGCTTAATCCAGAAAAAGTGTCTTGCTGACAGTGTAGTGCTTTTCCAAGTGTTTATATGTTTCTGTCTCCAGAGTATTTATTCTTAAAGTCTGTTTGCTTCCTTAGTATCTTGACTTATAGACCAAAGTGACTCTATTGATTATGTTCTCAATTAGCCTCTATTGGGAGAGTTCTCTCTAATTCAAAGTCAGGAGAGCTCTTTCAATGCAAAAGCTACCTATGCAAATACTTACTGAAATCATCAGGATTTTGATGATTTCAGTCTGATATGTCCCTGGATCTGTTCTATCTATGTTGTCTGTGGTATCTTGAAGCCACCTTTTTAGGTATTTATGGAAATAAACCAAGCAAACTCAATCAGAACATGTAGAAATAAAGGTGATTTCCAGCCCCCCATCTTTCCATTTTTACTTTGCAGATCTTGGTGGCATAACTAACCTGCAGCATTTCAGTGTCATTGGAGGAGAAGCTCCTAACCTTTCAGGATATTGTGTGGTCCTCCCAAATTCACAGATAAAGTGCAGAGAAACTTGTGTCTGAAACTTCAGAGGAAGTTTGTGGATGGATGTCCAGTGAAGGCCTGGCCTTCTCTCCAGCATCTTCCTCCACAAGAGCAGCCAGACATCCATTCAGTGATTCAGACCCTGCAGTCATGGCCTTGGTCAGGTGTAGATTAGGAAGCAGGTCTTGTCTGTGATGTGGGATTGCTAAATGTCAGGGTTACTTTGATCCCATTGGATTCTCTTTGCCCATTAAGATGATTAATGGGTAATTGGGTTATCTTCATTGTCTGTTTGTCACTCTGACATATGATATGTTGCAGATTGTGAACAGAGCTGATAGTAAGGAAACCTTGAAGGGTTTGTGTTCCTCTAAAAGTGGTTTGTTTCCCAGCTCTGCCAGCTGATGTCACAAATCACCTTTAAAATGGGATAGAGCATATGAGTGAAAGGTATCTTCTTTATGAGTTCAGCTCCCTGCTAGACTGTGGAACAGGTGTTTATAAAATATTTTGCTGTCTTAAATCATAAGCTGTCTGAGTACAAAATACTCATATTGACTCTTCTATTTTTGGAAACACTTGAGTTCCAGCCTGAGCATATTCATGGATGATTTGTTCATATTGCACTCCATTTGACATCACCTTTTAGTTTCACTGACTCCAAATATCTACCCCACTACTCCCAGTATGTGAGGTCTGTTAACCAGTTTGTTCTGTTTGTTGTAACATATTCTGGGCTTTGGTTGTTCCACAGCCAGTTAATATCGATGGCTAAAAGGTCCTTTTGGATCACCTAACAGACCCAAGCTTTTCCTGCCATGGCTGTTTCTAACTGATGGGTTTCCCAAGTGTCCAGTTCAGTATTGGAATTCGATTTCATTTCTGACCCTGCATTACAAGATTTGTGCAGCTCTTCTTGCATGGTGTTATAATCCTCTTTTGTACATAGACATACTTCCCAATTTTGTGTGTCATCTATAAATGGCTTTGAGAAGCCTCAGGTTTCTGCAGGAAGGACATTAACAGGACTATATGCTGAACTGAGCTCTAAGGTAAAGCTGTTAAGAAGTCTGTTAGCACTTTTCTGTCATTTTGATGTTTTTTTGCCTTAGCCGATTTCTTACTTGCTTTAGGTTGCTTTAGAACTTTCTTTTTTTTCACTCACCATAAAATCTCATCTCCTGTTCTCCTGAAAAATTTCCATGTGGCACAGTGCTAGATACCCTACCAAAATACAAAGGATACTATGTTCCTTTTCTCTTGAAACTGGGTTTTTTTGCTTCAGGAAAAGCTGGATTTGTAACTCTCAACTTAGTTGGGAATTAAACATCTTTAATTCCATAGTGGAAAGGGTGGAAAATTCAGCAGTCTCTGGACCTTTAAAATTTGCATACTGTTGAGATCAGTCTGGTGGGATAGGTTTTTTTCATGTGCTCTTAAATATAGTTACTAACTTGTTATTCCCTTGTCAAAATGTAAATTACTTTGACAGGGGTTTTAGAAGAAATCTTTTCAGGTTCTTGTGTAATTTGTGTGCTCACTATATTACAGTTATGGGATGGAGATGACCTGCTTACTCTGATTTAAGTGCATTAAGTTATTTTTGTTTCCATCTTTAGGTGGTAATTTTTCCCATAGACTTGTGAACCTGTCCCTGGCCAGGCAGCTCCTCTTCCTTGAAAACTCAGTCAGAGCATTATTTAATTTTAAAAGAAAAATTATCTTAGATTTCTATACTATCTTAATTGTATGGTGATTCTGCTGCTTTTCCTCCTGTTGTATTCTTATCCTTGTTACTGAAAAACCTTTTGATGGAGCTTGTAATATTCTTTGTATGGTCTAACTCAAAATGCTCATTTTCCCTTGCTGCTTTTTTTTTTTTTTTTTTTTTAATTTCTCACATATTTTTCTTAGCTAGTTCTTCCTTTTGACCTTTTTCAATTCCTTGTAGACTTTCAAACTATTTATAACATCTTATTGGAAAAGCTTGCAAGGAAGAAATGCAGGACTTGACAGCATGCTTTTTTCCCCTTGCTTGAAATAGAAAATTCTGATAGCTTTAACACCTTGGACTTGAAATATTTCCAGGCCTTTTCCACATTTCAAATTCCTGGTCTCCTCAGTTGCAGGTTTTTAAGCTAAAAATTTTCGTAGTTTATAAAATTTACACTCCTTAAATAAAAATCTGTTCCAAGTATTTGCAAGTTATCTTTAACTTAAGCTGAATTACATTGTGATTGCCTAACCTGCAGTATTTTCTCTTGCTCCCTCACCCACAGACATGATGATTCCTTTCCAAAATACAAACCAAACTGTGTGGTGAACTCCCAATGTTCTAAGTGGGTGTTGGCTGCAAGCAGCAGCTGCAGTGGACATGCTTGAAGGGGTTTTTTTTTCCATAATGACATAAAAAACCACGAGCCCAAGAAATTTCCAAAGCTTCAGTGTGTAAAACCATAGTGGGGTTCTCTCTGTTTCATTACAAAATAAAGACTGCTTGTTCTGTCATTGTCCTACAGAAAAAATTACTTTCTCCAAGAGGAAAGATTTTTCATAGGAAAGGAATCAAACTGGTATTAAGTCCACTAGAAGATAGCAAGAGATACCAATAACCATATTTGCAACGAATCTCCTCTTGAAAGTTAGCATTGCAATATCAGATGGATGGAGCAAAGGATTAATTCTCCTGCACATAACATCAGCATATTCTTAACAAGTATTCTAGACTTTTTCACCATGTGCACACACAATTTTGGAAGCAGCCAATTTCTGTGTATTTGTATCAGAGTAATCCATTTACCAGAGTTTTATGCTTACTAATAAAATGCAGTGAGTGCTTACTGTGTTGGATGGATGCATTTTTCATGACATGGTAGCTTTAAGAACATACTGGTGCTAAAGCATCTTCAGGAATGGAGTCTCTTTTAGTTGAATTACATGAAAGGAAGAAGTTTAAAATATCAAAAGGAGTTACTTCAGTTACATTGGATGATGTAAAGGAGCCTTAATAATATGGCAGATTTCTCCAGTTCATTCTCTCAATGCTTGAAGGTTACATCTAGCTAACCAAAAAAGTTTTTCTATCTGGTGTGTGTTTTGAGAATAAATTGAAGGATTCTTACCTACATGCCTCAGTTTTTATTTAAACATTCCAGGCTCAGTGGAATAGGAGTGTCATCTGCTTGGTGAATTTTTATTTTATAAGTTTCTAAGAGGATGCTGCATTCCACAAAGCACATAATTTTTTTTAATCTCAAAGGCCAGGCATGCTTTTGACTCAGTGTCTCAGCCTGTACATAGAGAATTGTTAATCATGGTGAAAACTGAACTTCCAGGGGAAAGCTGACATTTGAGGTTACTAACTCAGAAAGTGATAAGGATAAGTTTAATGGAGAGTAATCAAATATGTAACAAATGGAAGTTTCAAAACTTAATTTTAAAATATATTTTAAGTGGTTGCCAGTAAGCCTGCAGAAGCATGTGAGGCATTTCTAAAATAGAAACTGTGACAGCTCATGGAGTAATGCATGATCAGTCATGTCAGTCAAAATTACCTGTCAGCTGCAGGCAGGCAGTTTTTTCGTTTCTTTTCTTTTTTTTTTTTTTTCATTACCTGTAGAGTTATAAGTCAGAGGATGTGTGCTTATTTTTTGTCACTTGCATCTAAAGAAGCTTATGTCTAGGTAACCTGAAGTACTACTTTAATATACCAGGTTAAAACAAATTATATCTTGGGATATATCACAGTGAATTATCATCCTGAAATGGCAGATGGGACATTGGAGTTGGTGGAACAGGCACGAAAAGTTGCAGAGTGAGTCACTGGTAAAGCTGGAAGGAGTCAAGATTTTTAGGCATTATCTGGGAGTTTAATCAATAATTTCCACCACTGAGAAATAGTTGTTGGCAGTATAATCTGATAGCAGGTACATACGTTCCAACTCATTGTACTTGCTCTGAGACAACATTTCTTTGGCATGTTGTAACATTTCATGGAGGAGTGCAATAAAATAATGGTCCTTTTTTTACTGCTAAGAAGAGGAACCTGCTGCACCCTCTTCTTTTCTCTCCTACTGTTAACTGGTTAGTGATAATTTTGATATTTTCCCAAGGGTTTTTTTGACTACCACTGATTTAGTATCTTAACAGGTACTTAAAATGATGATGTGCTTTTGTCTTTCTACAGAAACTATTTCTGTCTGAGAGCTTCACTCTCCAAAGACACTTAATGAGACTGCCCCTTGTCTGTACCTATTGTATGTCCTGAGAAATAGAAAATGGATCAAGGGTGACCATATCTCTGCTTTTTTTGAAACTTGCTCTTTATTTCAGGAAGAAAACCTACTGTGATACTAAACATATTATTTCCTTTTGGCAATAGGTCATAGCGAATGACAGAAGCCCACTGGTGGGTAAAGTCCACTGGGAGAAAATGGTGAAGAAAGTGTCAAGATTTGGCATACGTACTGGCACTTTTAACTGCTCCAGTGACCCCAGGTAAATTCTTAAAGGATTATCTAATTCCTGAGAGTATCTTAAGGTTCAGCTGTGTTGTAAAAGTAGCTGTGACAGGAGGTGGCTGTATCCATGTTTTTATCCCTACTAAAAATCTGTTCAGAATTCTCCATTATATTATTTATCAGTATCAAACTCAGATCTGCAGCTTCCTGAAGCATCATGGGGAAATATATGATGAGACTATGTAGAGCATAATACAGCAATGGAAGGAAACAAATAGAAGAATCTGGTCTTATAGTCCAGGCATTTGGGGACAAGAACTCTGCTTGCTTAGGACAAACATGAATATAAATATATATTTATCCATATAAGAGAACTATATTAGGTGTGGAGTTGTTATATTGCCATCTGGAAAGGAGGAACACAAGTTAGCATGAACCTTGCAAACAGTGCCTGCTTCTCAGGGTTACTGACAAATCCTGTTCCCTGACAAATGGTCCTATGTTTATATATAAACTTACACACACCCTTTGACAACATCCAGTGTGCCCTGCAAGATTCACTGTTGTTTGCATGCACATTCAAACAAGGAGGAAGGGCACAGCCAAAGAAGTTATTAATAATTCTGTGCTGCTGCAGAAAAGCTGCAACACTTTGTGTTGGAAGCCTTTGCTTCACATGAGGGGAAACTTTGGAATTCCAGTGGCATGAATGGATATGCTCATATCACACACCATAAGTCCTAAATATTTACAGATATCTCAAAGTTAATCATAAGAGGAAATTCTTAGCCTATGTAGTGTTTATGCAAAATAATCCTGTCTAATCAAAACACTGGTATTTGAACATCTTACATATTTGGCAGTGTTTCTCTTGTATAGCTCCTAAGTATTCTTAATGTTATGATAAAATATTATGTTTTAAATATTTTTTTCATAACACAAAAGATCTTTTGTTGAATAAACCCTCACAGTTTTCATCTGCTTACAGCTGAAATTCAGAAAAAAGCTGCTCACTACAGTAGTCAGGATAACTTTACTAGTTGAGTAATATGGCTCCTTCTAAAAATGCTAAATTCAGATTCCTGAGACAAAGAGCTGCAATTGTCTAAATATTTAAAGTTGACAGATCAAAACCCCAATGAGGGGTGTAGAGAAGATGGCTAGTGAATGAGGCTGATGGGCCCTGTTTCAGTGTGCAGAGGGAGGCAGTTCACACACCTCCTGACTGTGTAACGTTTGGATTGTTGAAACTTGCCAGACATGTCATAAAAGGAGGCCAGGTAGCTGGGTGGCATAGTGAGGCTGACACAAAGGATGCAGGAGTGGAGGCATCCTCTGAGTCACCAGCCTCATCTCACAGTTATTGGGGTCTGACCATGACTTGGGGTTCAGCCTTGTGGAGCCTCTTCTTTTAGGTATGGATTTGGAGTTCATCCCACCTCAACACTCTGTCTGCCAGACAGTTGTTTTTCTGGCCCAAATTATCCAGCAGCACATCTGCTTCCCCCTCTGCCATTTTCTTGGTGAGATCTCTCACCATATCTCCTGTCTGCCACCCTCCAAAATGGCCCCAGTAGGAAGTGGACACTTGTCAGCTTTGTTGAAGTAACTGCAAACAGACCAATGCCTCATTAACTTCACCCCACCACTGCTTGGCAAAACTGGGACAGAAGGAAGCACTGGGGAAGTTATCTGCATTCTCAGGAAAGCTGTGTGACACAGAGTTACACTGTAGGGGTTATCTTCTTGGCTGGAATGGGAAGGAAAAATGGCTTCTAATGTTTGAGCTTTATAGTGAGTAAAAAATCAACTTGTGTATTTTTCAAGCCCAGTTACAAATGACTGTACGGCCTTGCTTACTATAACGACCCATGAAAACTCATACTATTTCTCTTCTTGAAGATAGATAACAAATGTAATAAACACACTTTGCTAGAGAATACCAGGTGCCCATACTTCTCTCTATTATATGTAAATATTCCCACGTGCTCAGCATGTCTCTTTTTTGGGCTTATAACAGAAATGCAAGGACTGCTGCTCCAGGAGTATGAATGTCTGTAATCTAACCTGCCATTTTCTTTGTAGGTACTGCAGGAGGAGGGGTTGGCTGAAATCCACCCTCATTATGTCTGTTCCCCAAACCAGTACCTCCAAGGGAAAAGTGATGCTTAAGGAATACAGTGGGCGCAGAATCGAAGTGGAGCACATTTTCAAATGGATCACAGCCCACGCTGCTTCTCGGATCAAAACCATCTACAACTCTGAACATTTAAAAGAGGAATGGAACAAAAGCGACCAATATCGTGTGAAAATCTACCTGTTTGCCAACCTCGACCAGCCTCCAGCATTCTTCTCTGCACTAAGCGTAAAGTTTACTGGAAGAGTAGAATTTATTTTTGTGAATGTGGAGAACTGGGACAATAAAAGTTACATGGCAGAAATTGGTGTCTACAAGACACCATCGTACATACTCAGGACTCCCGAAGGGATCTACAGGTATGGAAATAACACTGGTGAATTTATATCCCTTCGTGCCATGGATTCCTTTTTGCGCTCATTACAACCAGAAGTTAACGATTTGTTTGTACTAAGCTTAGTTTTGGTCAATCTGATGGCTTGGATGGACCTGTTCATTACACAAGGCGCAACTATAAAGCGTTTTGTGGTTCTTATAAGCACTTTAGGGACGTATAACTCATTATTAATTATTTCCTGGCTACCTGTGTTAGGTTTTTTGCAACTACCCTACTTAGACAGCTTTTACGAATACAGTTTAAAACTCTTCAGGTACTCTAACACAACTACTTTGGCTTCTTGGGTAAGAGCCGATTGGATGTTCTACTCTTCACATCCAGCCCTCTTCCTCAGCACGTACCTTGGTCATGGTTTACTAATTGATTACTTTGAGAAGAAAAGAAGACGCAATAACAACACCGATGAAGTAAACGCTAATAATCTGGAGTGGCTGTCAAGCCTGTGGGACTGGTACACCAGCTACTTGTTTCATCCTATCGCTTCTTTTCAACACTTCCCTTTTGACTCAGATTGGGATGAAGACCCAGATTTGTTCTTAGAGCGGTTGGCCTTCCCCGACCTCTGGCTTCACCCTCTGATCCCAACTGATTACATAAAAAACTTACCAGTCTGGAGGTTTAAATGCCTGGGCGTCCACTCTGATGAGGAAATGCCGGAAACCTTTCAAGACAGCGAAAGTGACTCTGACAGCGAGAACAAAGAGGTCTTCAGTAGAGGGAAAGGAGTCTCTGAGGACGATGAGCTAAGCACGTTCCATAGGTGCAGTGAAGGAGAGCCTCAGTGTGGTGCTGAGGCGTGTTCCTGTGCCAATAAACATTGTCCTCAGGAGCCCTGCGAACGGAAAGCCAGATCGTACGGCTCGTACGGCACGGCAGGTGACATGGAGCCAGATTGGTCGGCCTGGCCCTCCGAGATGTTGCACTGTACAGAATGTGTTGTCTGTCTAGAAAATTTTGCAAACGGTTGTCTGCTGATGGGCTTGCCCTGCGGCCACGTGTTTCACCAGAATTGCATCGTGATGTGGCTGGCCGGGGGGCGACACTGCTGCCCCGTCTGCAGGTGGGCTTCCTACAAAAAAAAGCAGCCATACACACATCCGCAGCCTTCGTCGAGCGATGCCCCATCTTAGCTGTGTGTGCTGGTGTGTCCTTTGTAAGCTTTCAGGATATTACTGCTTGCCTTTTAAATGTTAGTCACTTAAAAGATTACGTGAAGTTTTAGTTTAAATGTTAGTGCAGTGAACTAAAATATACGACGCTAACGTTAACGACAGAATCATTCGGTTGCCTTGTCTGTTGAGCTGAGCGCATACTTATCGTACAGTAACTTTTTCTTTTCAACATCTGGAAACTTGATGCTGTTTTTTTTGTAAGCACAAAAATCAAGCCTACGACAGAAGCGTATTCCAGCAAACGTTTACAAGTTAGGATGTGGGTGAAATTGAAATTCTAATCGGAAACAATTGCTTAATTTAAGTGTTTCTCATTTTAGAGTCTGTTCAGCACATCTTTGTTGAATAATGTATGTTGTAAGACAGTACCATTTAAGAAGAAATCAGTGAAATAAATTATTTTAAAAGGAGTTTGTAATGTTAATTGTTTTGATAAATATTTTGTGTGTATGGTTACAGATGTCTTGCTGGTCTGATTTATCTGTGAAGACAATAAAAATATAACACAACTTTTGTGACTAATAAATCATCTCCTAGTGATGCAGGAATTGATTGCTCCAGTGGAAGCCACTGGCCAAGTGGAAGTGATGATGTTTCACTGGGAAAAACTTCATCAGTCCTCTGCCTTGAGGTGCTTCTGCTTGACCAGTGGTTTTCCAGCTGACTACAAACTGCTTAATTAGACAAAGATCCTCTTCTGCCAGCTGTCTTTCCTGCACCCTCATCTGCAGACAGCTAGGGAAACCTTAGGGTAGCTTCTGTACAGCCTCAGACCATCTTTGAAGTAGCAGAATACTGTCACGCAATGACAAAAGGGGCTTGTAAAGGTAAAAATTGCCAAATTCCAACTGCTGATATTTTAATGTGATTTCTAAAAAAAAAAACAACACCTGAGTCTAGGGTTGTTCTTGGTTTTTTGGGGTTTTTTTGGTTTTGTTTTTATCGATATGTAACTGGTTTGGTTACACCTTTCAGAAGTTACTTGGCTGAAAATCCAGAGAGGAAATGTTGGCTGGAAAGGCAAAAAACAAAAGATATTTTACAATGATGTAAATAGAAACGGGTAGACTAGAAAGGTGTCTTCAATAATCTCATTGTCTTATTTCTTGCCCATGTGGAAAGGAGGATAATAAAATGAAGGTGATAATAGGAAATGTAAACAGATGTCCCTCTTGCAGTTAGGATCCATCTCTCTGTGCCTTCACAGGGAGCTGGGTGCTCACAAAGCTGTTGCCTTGGTTTATTTGTGCCCAGGGTAACTGGGCACTTTTTTTAACAACAGATGTTTTATCCCTCCAGTCTCCAGGTGTCCTCCCAAGAGAATATTCTCCAAATTATGGGAGGAGCTGGTTTTAATTGTGAGTATTTTTTCCTCTGTAATTTCATTCTTCCTTATGCAGTGCTGAAGCAAGGGGTGGGACAGAAGGGGCATAATATCACCAAATATGCTGCAGTACAGAAAGTTATTTTTATTCCAGTTGAGGCCTGTGAGTACGTGCCCTTTATCTGTCATTACAGTCACAGCAGAGCTGTGGAGAGGCATAATGAGGGCAAAGGCATTTGTGTCCAGTTTGTGCAGCAGTGTGACACTTAGACCATGTGCTTCTTGTAAGCAGCTGGGGTTGTCTCTGGAAACGTCTTGAAACCTGCTCTGAACTGAGTCTTGCCACCTCAAAAAGGGAAAGGGAGGGAAAACTGTCGTGCAAATAAAGAAGGCTGTAGCTGATGTACTCAAGTATAGAGGCAAACTGGCTGTATCACAGTGCCCTGGAGCTTTGTGCTGGTACCGCGGCAACGCCGCGTCCTGCGGGCACTGTGCTGCTGAAAGCTGACCTGGGGCAAAGCCTGAGCCCGGGGCAGCTCCTGCGCACAGCTTCAGCCTGATTTGCAAACAGTTGTGCACACCTGTTTCAGATGAAGACTTGCTTTAATGACCTCGGTTTCTCTCCAATTCTTTTGATGAATGACAGAAACTGCCGCTTAATTAGCAGGAGAGGTGCAGAGAGCACATCCATATGAGCAGATAATTATGAAGGGTTGGTAGCTGTGACTAAAGGTTCCATCCCCCCGTGTCCCTTAGCTTGGGTTATATAAATTGTTGTGATCCAGTTCCTGGCAATGCCTCTGTTTCAAAATCTACAGCAGCTGGTGTAGTGTATTGGCAGTCCCAGCAGGAAAGGGAAAAGCAGTTGGATGAATTTATTTTTATGAAATGCTCGTGTCAGTAGCAGCAGAGGCATCCAAATAGGATTGGTTTTTACAGAGTGCAGAATCTCAGACAGCCCTTACCCAAAGTGTTGACAGGTTAGAATTTGGAGAATGGAGCAAAGGCTGTGCCTGCAGCAAGGTCAGCAGTTTCACTTGCTTTGCCTCTCTGGGCTGGGTGGTGCTGGTATGGTTAAAGTGTCTTTGAGTTAACAGAGATGCAGCTAAGGGTTCTTGAAGCAGTGTTTTAGTCTCTGTGTGCCTGAAAGCTGGCAGACAACTGTAAACAAAAAATGTCAAATGATTGATCTGAGGTTACTCATGTCAATAGGTTTAATGAGGCCAATTGGGGGTTTGCTCTGCTGTTAAGAGAGTGGATTCAGATAATCTCTGAAGGTCTCTGCCAGTCTCACTTTCAGCAACTACTCTTTTGTTACACTGGCTTTCCCACTGCTGGTACCCAGTCCAAAATTAGAGCTCTCCTTTCCAAAGCATATTTACATCTGTCTTTGTTCTGCATTAGCTTTTGGAAGGAAAAAAGAGAAAGGTGAACTGTAAGCTTTTGTAACTCTTATTAAGATATCTTTCTCTGGGAATTCAATAATGAGGGTAAGTATAATTGTAAGGTATTACAGTTAGATTAAGCTAATGGCACCTTCTTCTCCTTAAGCTTTTGCAGTGTTTCTGTGCATCAGTGATTATTTCTGGTCCTCTGTGGCTCATCTTGTGCATCGGGGCACGAGGAGAAAGAATGACTTGCCAGAGCTCACCCCACAGCACCCAGCAGGGTAGCTCCAAGCTGTCCATTAATTTTGGCCAGGACTCCAGCCCTTTGCTGCAGAGAGGATGGTGGAGAGCAAAGATGAGCCAGACCTTGCTGGTGAGGCATCTCCAGAAGAGCCTTGGCAGCTAAAGACAGGGCAGGCAACGTGACAGCAGCCACTTCTCTTTGCCCTTGGATCTCCTGCAGGTCTTCCGTGGGCTGCAAAAGAAAGAGATGGAATCTCGTTTGAGCCACCCCCTGCACAAACAGATTTCATAAATACTTTGCTTTCCTGCAATCTGTGTGATGGGGAGGGCAGGTGGTGATGTCCTGTTGACTCCTGACAATGTAATTCACTCCAAGAACGTGCCCTGGCAGTCAGTTTAGCACCTTGGTCAAATCATAAATCATAGGAAAAATTTGGTTGGTAAAAACCCTTAGGGTTGAGTTCAACTGTTAATCTAGCATGCCACATCCACCACTAAGCCATGTCACTAGGTAAAACATCTGTCTGTCTTTTAAATCTTCCAGGGATGGTGACTTCACTACTTCTCTTGGCAGTCTGTTCCAGTACCTGACAGTCCTTTCAGAAGGAATTTTTAGCAGCCAATGTAAATCTCTCCTTCCACAATTTGAGGCCATTTCCTCTTGTCACTTGTTATTTGTGAGAAGACCCAAATATCCACCTGCCTACAACCTCTCTTCAGCTATCTGCAAGGTCTCCCCTCAGCCTCCTTTTCTCCAGGCTTAATAACCCCAGATGCCCCAGCTGTTTCTTGTTTAACTTGTGCTCTAGACTCTCCCCTAGGTTTGCTGCCTTCTTCTGGACACACTCCAGCACCTCGTCCTCCTTGTGAGTGCCCCAAAACCGAACACACCACTCACCGGTGCCAGGTACAGGGGCACCATCATAAGCCCAGTCCTGCTAGCCACACCGTTGCTGACAGAAGCCAGGATGCTGTTTGCCTTCTTGGCCACCTGGGCACACTGCCGGCTCGTATTAAGCTCCCTGTTGACCCATATCCCAACTCCTTTGCTGCCGGGCGGCTTTCCAGCCGCTTTTCCCTAAGACTACAAGGTTGCACGGGGTTGTTACGGCCCAAGTGCAGGACTTGGCCTCGTTAAATCCCTGTTAACTCCCCCCACAGGCAGCCCCATAGCCTCCTCTGGGCTTTCACGGGGCCGTCTGAGGGCTCCAAAGCCCTCGGGGGGCGGCTGAGGCGCTCTGGGGCCGTGTGCAGCGCTGCGGCGCCGTGTGGAGAGGCGCGGGGCCGTGTGAAGCGCCACTGCGCCCCTACCCGCTCACCCCCGGGACCCCCGGGCGGGGCGGGGGGCGGAGCTGTCCTGGCCCCGCCCACTCCGTCAGCGCAGGCGCAGTACCGGCGGGGATAAGAATACAAGAATACGCATGCGTGAATACAGGGCGGGGGTGTTGTCGGCGCATGCGCAGTGGGGAGAAGCCGCCCCGGGCAGCGGGCGGGGAGGGAAACCCGGAAGTGGCGGGCGGCGGGAGGCGGCGGCCGCCATGGGTCTCTTCGGGAAGACCCCCGAGAAGCCGCCCAAGGAGCTGGTGAGGCCCCGGGAGGGGAGGCCGGGAGGTGGGGGAGAAGGGGGTTTGTGTCTCGGCGGTAGCAGTGTCCGTGCGTGGCGTTGCCATGCCGGGGGCGGCGGAGGATCCGCGGTGTCGGGGGAGGCCTCGCCTGACAGACCCCGGACCGGGACTGAGGGGAAGCGCGGAGGCCGCGACCTTGGGAACAGGGAAGAGAGGGGTTTGAGCTCGGTCCTGGGGTATCGCTGTGGTGTCTGGGCCTCGGCAGCTCCTGAGGAGCCCTCGTACTCTGTCCCGAAACGGGTTCGTGGCACCCGCGCTCGGTGACTTCGCTTCTCCGGTGCAGCGTGTTGGTAACGGGCTCGGCCCGCTGCCCCCACCTGGGGGTGCTCAAGGACTTGAGGGGGGCTCTCGGGGCCACAAAAGTTGTAGTCAGAGGAGCGGTGCGGCCTGGGGGTGTGGTCTTGGTGGCTCCTCCATTTTTAGCTTGGTGTTTGCTGTCTCCTGTAATTTCTGTGGCTGTGTTGGGTGCTTCTAGCTCCTGTTGCTAAGGCAGTTTTAACAAAGTGTTAATAGGTGAAATGTGGGGTCTAGGGGTTTGTTTTTGAGGCTGCAGGCAAACTGTGTAAGCCCTGCTTCTGCCCATGGATTCCTGATGTCACAGTGGAATGAAATAATCAGGATACTGATGGGTTTCATTGCTGCCTTTCCCAAGTCACTGCTGAAGTGTTAATTAAAAACATCTGCTGTTTGGTGGAGGGAAAGCTCAAATACATCACTAAAAAAGCAAGAGGGAAAAGGTGACAGAGCCTGCAATTGAAGGTTTAGAAGAGTTGCAGTGTCACAGATATTCCCTGCCACTCTGCAGCAGCCAGGTCCCAGGGGAGCAGGGTAGAGGTGTCAGTTGTTGGATGATAGCATGAGATGAGGAATATATTTGTGATAGTGCACTGCTTCCTTTTCCTTCTCTGCTTGTGTCAGAGCACCGTGCAGGCTGGTTGTTGTTTCCCCTGTTCCTGAGCAGTGTTGGAAGATACCACAGAGAGTTGGGGTTTGGAGACTGCAGCTCCTGGTGGGGGGATAAAGCAGCTGACAACCCCCTGACCTGCAGGACGTGGTTCCTGTTATTTGGCTGCTCTGTCCCTTTCCATAACTGACCAGCTTGTTGTGTTTTTCAGTACCACAGTGTGACCAGGGCTCATCTTGGAGCTGTGGGCAGAAAAGCCTGAAAAGGTGCTAAAAACCAATGTGCCTGAACTGTAGGGAGAAACACCCTAGGTCATTTTCCCATCCTGAGCTTGCTCTTGGGTAGGAGGTTGGCATGGTGGCTTCTCAGACTGTAACAGCAATATTAAGAAACCCAGAAACAGCAAGGAATTTTTTTTTTTTCTCTTGTGTCTTGACTGTGCAGCTGTAGAAGGAAGAAGGTGTTATTTCTCCTTTCTAGGTGATGAGGAAACAGCACTGCTTGCCTCCTGTCTGCCAGCAGCTGCACACAAGGCACTGTCCCTGAGCAGGGCTGGAGAGCACAATCTGAGCACCACAGGAGAGCTGGTGATGGGAAGGGCTTGAGATTTGTGTGACAGCACTGAGCTTGCTCTCTGTCCATGGAATTTACTGTCTGACAGGAATTTACTGGCTGAGTCATACAAGGAAAATGTCTCCAGTGCTGGTAAAGGGCTGGTGATGCTTTTCAGCCTGTCTGAAGCCAGGGGTTTGCTGTACATTCTGTGCCACATCTGGATTGTTTGAGCAGAAAAGGTGCTTTTCCTGCAGTGCAGCTGGGGTGGTTTATTTCAGGTTAGTGTTTGGGCTGCTGATTGGTGTGGGGATGATGGGTTTGTGTCCCAGCTGGAAGCAGAACAGCTTCCCTCATCAGCATGGGGTTGTGCTGGGGGTGATTAACCTTGCTTAGTTCACCAAAGGGCTTCTGTTCCCAGCTCTGCAACCTCTGCATTGTCCCATGGTTTGTAGCCACATTCCCAGATTCCTGTGTGAGATCCAGGCTACAGCTTCTTGACTGCTCAACAAATTTCTGTGCCTCGTGGAGCTGGAAGCTCTCAGCAGTCTAGATCAGAGTCAGTGGCAATTCCTCCTCCTTT
The DNA here is from genome assembly GCF_036169615.1 of Heliangelus exortis. Taxonomy (NCBI): domain Eukaryota; kingdom Metazoa; phylum Chordata; class Aves; order Apodiformes; family Trochilidae; genus Heliangelus; species Heliangelus exortis. The sequence continues at coordinate 4,828,160 of NC_092431.1, forward strand.
TATACCCAAAAGTGGTGGTGATCACTGGGAAAACCAGGGAATGCAGAAGTGCCCAGTTCTGCCTTTATGAGGACACTTGCAGGGAGCAGTTTATTCCTGGGCAATGCTAGGGATGAGCTACCAAAGAGTTTCCTGCTGTCCTGGCTCAGCAGGGATTCATAGAATCATAGAATTGGCTGGGTTGGAAGGGACCTCAGAGCTCATCAAGTCCAACCCTTGATCCACTCCCACTGCAGTTCCCAGCCCATGGCACTGAGTGCCACATCCAGGCTCTTTTGAAATATCTCCAGGGATGGAGAATCCACCCCTTCCCTGGGCAGCCCATTCCAGTGTCTGATCACCCTCTCTGTAAAGAAATTCTTTCTAATGTCCAACCTAAACCTCCCCTGGCACAACTTGAGACCTCTTGTGCCCTCTTGTCTTGCTCAGAGTTGCCTGGGAAAAGAGACCAACCCCCCCCTGGCTCCAACCTCCTTTCAGGGAGTTGTAGAGAGTGATGAGGTCTCCCCTGAGCCTCCTCTTCTCCAGCCTCAACACCCCCAGCTCCCTCAGCCTCTCCTCATAGGATCTGTGCTGGATCCCTTCACCAGCCCAGTTGCCTCCTTTGGACCTGCTCCAGGACCTCAATCTCCTTCCTGAGCTGAGGGGCCCAGAACTGGACACAGGACTCGAGGTGTGGCCTCCCCAGGGCTGAGCACAGGGGCTGCATGCATGGCAGCGTGCAGCCAGTTGTGGTTTAATGGTGTCTTTGTGCTGGGTTGTGCATCAGGGACAGGATCTGTGAATCCTGCTGCAGTTCATTTGACAGTTGCCAATTGTAGAGGCTCAATGCTGATTTGTTGTAGGATACAAGCAAATCCCTGGGAGATGTTACATTTGAGAGCTGGCAGTTGGCCAGCCCCAACTCTGTCACAGTCTCTCTCCCCTCTGCTCTCCATCTAGTGTAGGAACACCCCACAGAGAGACCTTCTTAGCCTCTTTCCAAGGTGAGGGGTGAATCCATGTGAAATTTTCTGCTCTGTTCTGAAGAACAAGAAGGAAAGCTGCAGTTGGTCTGGCAAGGGCTGGTGTTTGGTCTTTTTTACCCCCTCTGGAAATATTAACCAGACTCAATTCTGGTAATAAACCAGAATTCAACTAAAGGTTCAGACACTTTCTGAAACTCCTTCAAAACTTGCACACCCCTGATGTATGTGCACAGAACTCTGCTGGGCATTGGATTTTTTTTCCGTGGATTGTGTCCTAGGACAACTCAAGTGGTGCTTCTTGTCTGTAGTCAAAACTCAGTATTGTTCATCCTGACTGAGAGCATTTCTCTTGAGACCTGTAAAAGTCTAAGAATCTGCTGGGCTCATGCACTGAGGAGTGCTCTTACTACACTTTTTTTTAAAAATTTATTCACATAGATGAACCTTTTAATTTCAGTTAACATTCACATAAAAATTAGGGTGGTTTTCATGCAAATCTATTCATCCAGCCAGCTTGACTTCTGAGTGGCCAATGTGTGAGGGGATCCAAGCCCAATACTTGGGGTGAGCTTTTTGAACTGCTGCTGGTACCAGCACCAGAGCCCCACCAGCATTTGGCACTCTGTTCCTATGCTGGGATTTTCACCTGATTCTTGATTCTGGTGTGTCACAACCCCTCTCTGCTTCTGTATTTGACCTGATACCTGGCAGCTAATGCCTGTCTAATGTCTCCACTTCCCCAGAGGGGTGGCTGGGGCAAGTGATGTGCTGGGAGAGCCAGGAGGGCTGGAACAGAGAGAGCTTGATGGGTCCTAGGAGGGAATCTGTGATTTGACTGTGTTTTGGCTGCAGGTCACTGTGGTTGAACCCCACTACAACCATCCCTGCATGTAGGGATGTGCAGCCTGGGTCTGGCTCTCTGCAGGAAAGGACCTGAGGTTCCTGCAGATCAGAAGCATCAGTGCAGCTTGGGCAGTGAGGGCAAAGTGGGCTGTGTTTGTGGTGTAATCATCAAGTTGAGGAAAATGGTTGTTCAGTTACACTGCTGCGTTCAGCATTAATCAGGTCACATCTACAAAACTGCCCTGGTTTGGGCTTCCAGTTCAAAAAGGGCATCTACAAACTGGGCACAGTGAGGCTGAGAGCCACCTAGTTGGTGGAGGACTGGAACCCATGACACAGGAGGAGAGGCTGAGGGAACTGGGCTCATTTTAGCTTGGAGAAGAGAAGGTGAAGGGGCAGGGATCTAAAGCCTTCTGCTGCCTAATGGGGCTTTAGTCCAGCCAGAGCCAGGTACCTCTCAGGTGTGCCCAGTGACAGGGAAGGGACTCCAGCCACAGGTGGCCAGAGGAGAATTTTGAATTGAACATAAGCAAGGTTCCTCACCACTAGAGTGATTTAAATGCTGGAACAGACACCCTGAGCATCTTTGAAGTCTGTGCCCTCACACAGTGTCAAAACTTGATGGATGAGACCCTGAGCAACCTCTCTGAACTCTGAGCTTGGTCATGCTTTGAGTAGGAGGTTGGCTTGGAGACCTCCTGAAGTTTCTTCTGACAGGAACAGGTAGAGTCACACTCAGTGCTGTCATGCCATGCCAAAGTTTCCATCTTATGCTGAAATCCTCTGCAGCAAGTTCCCTCTGCACAGCAGAGGCAGCCAGGCAGTGTCTCTGCCTCACAGGTGACGTCTTCCTTGACCCTCTGAATGTTAAGAAGAGTATAATCATTGGTGGTATTACTGCAATTTTTAAAAATTTGAATAATGAAATATTTAAACCTCACTCCTAACTTCAGGCTTGTGCATTTTGAAGTGCTGCTTTTGATACTGAATGGTTAAGAAGTTACATGAAAGTATAAAAGCACAGTTTTAAAGTTGGAATTCCAAGTAACCCTCACTTTTTCTTTTTAAGGTCAATGAATGGTCCTTGAAGATAAGGAAAGAAATGAGAGTGATTGATAGACAGATCAGAGGTTTGTACTTATGTCTCATATCTTGTTTTTCCATTCCCTGTCTGCCTTCAAGGTTTTTTGCTTTAATTGGGGGAAGGCTGTGAAATCTAATAGCCCAGGGTACTCTCTTGCATCTGGAATGAAGGAAGACAGATGTGATCCTGGGGCCAGCCTTGTCTGTGTTAGAACAGGATGTCACTATGAAGTTCTCTGAGTAAAATTTTCCAATGAACCTGATTATTTTAGGCTTCCAGTAATGCTCTACTATCCTATTTGATGAATTAAACTTGATATCCAGAACCCCCCCACATAGAATCAATGAATATCCATGTGGTATGTGTGGAAAGTTCAATAGATATGTGCTGGCATGAAGTGCCTGTACTAAACAGAAGTAGCTTGCTGGCAGCTTGGGTAAATTGCAAAAAAAGAGGAAAAAAAAACCCCAGCAACTTTTCTCAGTGGGTGTTTTGCTATTAAATTCTGGGCATTACACTTTTGAAAAGCTCTTGTGCTAATTATTACACTGCTGCTAGTTCAGTTTCTTGTTCTCTCATCTTCCCACCTCCCCAGAATTTGAAAACAGGTTTGGGACAGGTTCTGGTTTCCTTGGGGTCTTCTACCCTGCCCTCAGGATTGGCCCATGGGATGTGCTGGTAAAGAATGTTTTGTGTCAGGTCCTGGTTTTAGGCATGTGCCTGTTTTGGGACCACATTCCCCCTTTCCTCCCCAGCCCCATGCCTCTGGAGTAAGCTGCCAGGATTCATGTCTTCTCCCACGTGCAGATTTATAGGGGTTGGTTGGAGGGAGATACTCATACAAAGTCTGTCTTTGTCCTCATCTCTAAAATAAGAACAGGGTTTATGCCTCTTCCAGGAAAGCTGATGTACAGTAATGTTCATTCTGCTTGTGAATTTTTATGGCTTCTCCAAGGCACTTTGTGTGGCTGCATCAGGCACAGAGTGACTGAGATGTGGCTGATCTTGTCAGCTCACCATGTTTAGGGGTTGCATCTTCCACAGGAGTGGAACTATTGATGGTTTCTTGAAATTTTGGGTTTCTTTAAACTGTATTCATGCCATAATACTTCTTATGGCCTTTGTAGATGTTGGGTTGTGTGGCAGTCTGATGTTTTAACATGGATATAAATCTAATTATTGCAACAGCTCTAAACATGTCTGTGTGTGCATTTTAGAGTGTTACTTTAGAAGAAATACAGTTCAGCATGTAAGATCTTAGACTAACCACCAACCATCTGCTGTTCTGATAATTCCCATTTAAATAAAGTCCAGGATATCTTTGTAAAGCCCATATTGTGCAGGTTTTCACATCTTGCCAAGTGTCAGCTCTGAAACTGTGTGGTTCTGCTGGACATCTACCAGGCCAGCAGGTTGCTGCCCAAAGATGACAGTCACCAGCCACTTAAAAATTCTATTTTTTCAAAAAAATTACCCATTGCAGTTGGATTTTGCCATATTTTTGTGTTTCAGTTGAAACTTGCAGAGGAAAGAGCTGCAATCATTGGATGCTGAACTGGAACCTTAGTTCCCCAGGAGGAGGCTGAGCTGGATGAGTTTTGATACAGCAAAACTTGGATCCACCCAAGATGAACTGAGTGGGCTTGGACCAGTCCAAGGCTTTGCTCACCCAGTCCTTGCAGTGACTGATATAGCAACATGCTGGTTCAAACCATCTGTTGTTGGACTCTTGCTGTTATGATTTATATTTGGTGTGGGTTGCTTTTGAGGGCTTGGAAGGCTCAAAGAAACGAAAGGTATCCTTGTGACTTCAGAACTGATTTTTTTCAAGTTAATACAGTTGGAATAACACAGTAATTTTGTGCTAAACTGAGTTTGTGAGTCCTCCCTGCAAGTGCTTTGGACTTCTTTGTGCCTCTGTAGGGCTTGGTGCTGTGGAGGGGATCCAGTGCAGTGACTTTGGCTGACTAGAGGTGCATTGCTGGCATTGCCCTTCCAAGATGGAGCTGAATGACTTGCATATTTTATGCCACTAATCATAGAATCACAGAATTGGCTGGGTTGGAAGGGACCTCAGAGATCACCAAGTCCAACCCTTGATCCACTCCCACTGCAGTTCCCAGCCCATGGCACTGAGTGCCACATCCAGGCTCTTTTAAAATATCTCCAGGGATGGAGAATCCACCCCTTCCCTGGGCAGCCCATTCCAATGTCTGATCACCCTCTCCATAAAGAAATTCTTTCTAATGTCCAACCTAAACCTCCCCTGGCACAACTTGAGACCTCTTGTGCCCTCTTGTCTTGCTGAGAGTTGCCTGGGAAAAGAGCCCAACCCCCCCTGGCTCCAACCTCCTTTCAGGGAGTTGTAGAGAGTGATGAGGTCTCCCCTGAGCCTCCTCTTCTCCAGCCTCAACACCCCCAGCTCCCTCAGCCTCTCCTCATAGGATCTGTGCTCGGGTCCTTTCACCAGCCCAGTTGCCTCCTTTGGACCTGCTCTAGGACCTCGATATCCTTCCTGAACTGAGGGGCCCAGAACTGGACACAGGACTCGAGGTGTGGCCTCAATCTCCTATTCAGCAGTTCCTCTTGCAAGTGAAAAAGCATTCACTGGAGTATGGGGCCCCACTACCCTGGTCAGGATGTAATAACACAAATGTTTGTGGTCGTTGCCAGCCTGAGAAAGTGAATGTTGTCATTCCTCAGGGCTGCTGGAGTACTCCTGGTGCTTTCTGGGTTTTGCTGCAGCACTTCAGCTGTTTTTCACCTCTTCTGGGAGGTGCTGGGGCTCAGCTCACTCCTCTGACAGACAGATGTCCTCAAGCTTGTGACATTTCTGCAGATACTGAGTAAGCAGCAAGAAGTGTGTTTTTCTAAATATGATCCTACGGATTTCTGCAGTCCTTGAGGAGAAAGAGGCCATGGAATGACAATGAGAGAATGACTCATCTTGAGCACAGGGGTCATTAACTCCCACATGAGAAGCTGTGTCTAAAGCTCCAAGTTGGCTTATGTCAAAAAATGTACATTTTCATGCCTTTGTTTTTATAAAAAGGGCAACTTCTGATTCTTGCCTACATATAATTTCTGTCAGGGATAAGCCAAAAGACTTAAACAAAGCCTTTGCTAGGAATAGTTGTTCTTGTGGTAATTTCTTTCAACTTTTAATTCTTACTGTCCAAATTCTTTATTTACTTTAGGTTAATGCTTTTGCAGACTCAAATTTCATCAGTCACTAAATTATTGCTGAGTCTGGAAAAGGAAGAGAGTTGTCACAGCCCCTCACTGCTTCAGCATTTCTTAGTGTGAGATTTTTGAGGTACTTGGCTTCTGCTGTACACAGCCAGGATTTTCTGACAAGGCAAACATATGAACAGTCACATCAGATCTGCTAAAGAAACCTATGTTATTTAAGGAACCCTATTAAGTGTGTAATATTTCAAATCCAACTGTTTGGTCCTCATTATTCCATCTCCAGCATGCTCTTATGAAAAGCTGTTGAATGAAGCTGGGTACCAGGAGAGTTTGGAAAGGCCATTTTATCAAACCATTTACAATCACACTCGTTTTTGCTGATAAATTATCCAGATCTTTGGCTTATAATTATAAGCCATCTTATAATTTGAGTTTGCCAAGTTATGTGAACACCTGAGCACGTGTGTTGAAAGTATGAGCAGCAGAAACTCAAGGATGAGTATAGATTTAGTGAGGTATCTGGTTGTGCCTGACAGTGGGAATAATTAAGTCTCTCTGTAAGGATGAAGACTTTTGGCAGTAGTTAACAAATTTGTGGTTCTAAGTAACTCAGTTGTGGCAACACCCTTACAAATGCATTAGATAAGTTGTTATGCTTTCTTTTTAAAGGTAGTGTAGATCAAAAATTTTCCAGCCTGAGAGATCAGCCCTCTACAGTTTTTCAGAACCCTTTTTTTCAGGGGAAAAAAAAAACATTTTAGAGATTTAGAAACAGTGAGGACAATTTTACCTATGGTAGCCCTCAGGTTCACCTTCAGGTAGTCTTTGGATGTAGTCTGACAAGTATTTTTGCTGCTAAAATGCAGTGCATGCAGATGTTCTGAGGCTACGAGTTTCCAACTCCTTGTGACAAGTTTTCCTCTTGGTGAAGTGGGGCTCTCTGGTGATGAGCACAGAAGAGGTAATTTTGTAACAACAAATCAGTACAGCAGTCTTAAACTGTGTGTGCACATTTTATATATGTGTGTATGTTTTCATCTACATTTATACCAAGCCAGTTTAATAGTCAGGAAATTATTCTGAAATTGTAAGTCAAGTGGGCATCTCAGAGTGCTCTGTTCTTCTTACCAGATCTTTTCTGCTTCTTGATAAATTATCTCAGTCAGCTCAGCTTTATGCAGTGCTGTTCCTGAGCAGTCCTCTACCATAATCTTAACTGTGGGGGATGTTGCAGAGCTGGATGTTTAGTAATGAGAATTTCCCTAGCAATATTTAGTTGAATTAATTACCCAACATGTAAATCTGCCTCGAAAAAGGTCTTTGAGTAACAGTGGGAATTGTCTGACATAGAGCAGAAGTTATTCTTTGCATTAAATATACACCCCAACAAATATCTGGTTTCTCTTCCACATCCTTAACAGCTTGTCACTATTTACTGTGTTTTTCTGTGCTCAGATATCCAGAGAGAAGAGGAGAAGGTGAAGAGGTCCATAAAGGATGCTGCCAAAAAGGGTCAGAAGGATGTGTGTGTGATCCTGGCCAAGGAGCTGATCCGCTCCCGAAGGGCTGTGGGCAAACTCTATGCATCCAAAGCTCACATGAACTCTGTGCTCATGGGGATGAAGAACCAGCTTGGTAAGAGCAACTCATGGGCACAATGACTCCTCTAGCATTAGGGGTGAGGTCTGAGTTTCCAGTTTCAGAAACAAGGTGAAATGTAGGCAGAGCTTGGAACTGGTAAGCAGACTCAGTCTTGTGCAAGGCAGCTGATCCCAGTGGGCTGCAGGGCCCAGGGCAGTTGCTTCTGTATCAGGCCCAGAGGTGAGAGGCTGCTGCAATTCCATGTCCCCATCTGGAGCATTTTAGACTGTAGAGCAGAGCAGAAAGCATAAAAGACAAAGAAAGTCTTGGTAGAGCCTCATGTGCTGCTGAGATATCCAATGACTGCCCCCACCCCAGCATTATCCAGCCTAGCTGCTAGCAGATTTTAACAGTGGAGGAGTGATAAGTCAGGATGCTCAGTGTGAACCTCAAATGTAATCTTATGATAGGTCAAATGTGGCTCCTCATGCCCTTCATTCATGAAAGGGAAGCAGGGGGCATCCTTGCACCTTGAAGTGTCCCTTAAAAGGAAAAAAAGCAAAGCAGCTTCTGCATTATTGGTGTTACTGTCACCTTCACCTTACTGGGGATGTTCTGATCTGCTTCCCCAAGCTGTAGAAAGGAATCCAGAATTCAGTCTGAGGTTTTTATTAACTTCCTTCATCTTGGGAAGTGACCACTAAAGGCAGGATTTCTGTTAGTTTGTTAACAATCCAAGTGTAATGTGCTTAAAGAAATTAAGTCTTCAAATGAAAAATAATGTTTGCTGTACCTTCATTTTGCTTCACTAAGGAGAGACCATTTTTTATACAAACAGGTGAGTTCTCCATGGCTAGGAAGCTGCCAAGTTAGGTGGCACAAGTCAAGAACCTTGAAGTACCTTTAATTATTGCATTTTGACCTTGGTATATCAACATATATTAGGAGAACTTATAAGCTATATGAGTAGTCTCTGGGAAGAACATTGTTAAATCCCCTTTAAATCATACTTACTCCCAGCTTATCTGCTTCAGTATCAGTTTCCTAGCTTGCTGCTTGCTGTGAAATTATTGCACTGGAACTTCTGACAGGGTTGGCTTCTGCTGCCCAGTGTCAGTGAGTCTGCTGCCTCAGTGAGATTTCTGACTGCTGAGTGGAACAGGCAGGAGCTCCTCAGGGCTCTGTCTGTATGAACTGGAGTGCAAGTGGGTGGAAATCTCTGCAGGCAATCAGGATTGCTCCAGGACATCATACAGGACCCTCATCTTTGCTAGAAACTTTCTTTTTAACATGTGGGTTGGAGTTGAGGCTTCTTCGGGAAGTTGGACAACAATTAAGAAGGGGGATGCCCATTTATTTTTTTAATCAAATTGCCTACGTGCAAACAAACTTCTGTCTGTGTAGGGAGGATATAATTTCTCTGCTTTCAGTGGTGCAGGGTTCATTCAAGTTTTTCTACACCTCTCCTTCACAGCTGTCCTGAGGGTAGCAGGCTCATTGCAGAAGAGCACAGAAGTCATGAAAGCTATGCAAAATCTAGTAAAAATCCCTGAAATCCAAGCAACGATGAGGGAATTGTCCAAAGAGATGATGAAGGTAAGATCTGTAACATAAATAAGAGTTGGGTCAACAAGAGGTGGTTGTTAGTGTGCTGTACAACCACTGAGGTGAACCCTTTGTCCAGAGGGATCGTGTGAGTTGGGAGAAGCAGAAATTCAAGCAGCACATTAATAGCTGGGGGCTTCCTAGCAAGTTGCTGCCTCTGGGGTAAACCTTGACTTGGGGATACCTGCAGTGTGTGTGGTGTAAAGCTTGAAGGTGAAAAAAGCTGCTCAGGCTGAGGATGGAAGGAGGAAGATTGGTCCCTGTACCAAGCCTGGAAGCTTGGATTGATGTCTGCACCCAGTGAGTGCCTGTGCCCCGAGCTTCTGTCTCTTCCTGGGGAGACTGAATTCCCTGCTTTCAGGGATGAAAGTGGTGATTAAGAGAGACCCCCACAGCCCCTTGTGGAGTGGGAAGCTCTAAGTGCCACTTAGGCAAGAAGGCTGTGCTGATACTGGGTTTAAAACCTCTAGCTTAGTGTCTCCATATGATGAACATGCTTTTATTTTAAGGTATACTAATTCTCTGTTTTGGCTATTTTTCAATGACCAAATTTATTTTAACGCCCTCCTTAGCACACCAGATTGTTTAGGATGAATCAACTTATTAATAATTTTACCCTTATGCACCAGAACAATTTGTCCATACTTAGGTGCAGGCCCTGCAGGGGGATGTTTTCTAACAGACAAAAAAAAGGAAGTTGTGTCAAACACTAATTTTACAGCATGTTATGGAATTTCTGCTTTGTGACTGAACCCTGTGAAACACAACAACAAACCTGGAGCAAGCTGGGCTGTTGGTGTTTAGACAGGTGAGAACAAGGGATAATAGCTTGAGGGTTTCAAAGTGAGAACATGTGCATTTAATCCTTAACTTCTGACACTTTTCCTGTGCACCAGTTTTACAGATCCATCCCTGCATTAGCTGCAGACCTGCAACAGGATAGCTTTGATCTGTTAAAGCTGGAGCTTTAAATGTCTGGATAGGAGCAACCTGATCTCCAGAGCAGGGAGTGTGTCCTCTTACTCTGCTGTTTCCAAAGACCTTTTTTATTTTTCTGCTAGGCTGGCATTATAGAGGAAATGCTGGAGGACACCTTTGAAAGCCTGGAGGATCAGGAGGAAATGGAAGAGGAAGCAGAGATGGAAATTGATAAAATCCTTTTTGAAATTACAGCTGGTGAGTTTGGGTGGTTTTACCTTGTCCTGGTATTTTAAACTTTCATTTGTTCTGACTTGTCTGTGCCCTCCCAGAGGTGTTTCTGCCTGTGCCAGCAGGCAGGGTGCTCTGACAAACTGGTTTCTCAGGGAACACTGGCTGCTGAGAAGGCCATTATGGTTCAGTAAAGCAGAAGTCACATGCTGATGTCACTGCAGTGCTCCCACAGAGGCTGTAACAGAGCTCTGTGTGTCTGCAGAGTGGATCTTCTTAACGAGGGGGAGTTTCCCAGACTGACAAAGGCAGGGAACAAACTCAGCTGTTTGCCTTCAGGCTTAGGCTATGTTGTGATTCCTGGTTGTAAAATGCTGTTAGTGACTTGAGTTGTTGGGGGTGGGTATATGGAACCCACAAAGCAAAAGAAAAGCCCCCCAAACCAAAACCCAGCCCCCCCTGCCTTACAGCTCAGGAGGTGATGGTCTGCTGGTTTAGTTTCTGACTTAGCTAATGCTTAACAGGCTCATTACCTGCATTTCTTGTGAAATCTGCTGTGACCAATGTAACTCCCACAGCTGTGTTCAGCTGTTGCACATAGCACCAGCTCCTGCCCTGTTGTCACCTTGTGCCCTGCCCCTGTCTTGTTGCCCTCCCTGGTTTCTCACATCCTGCTTTGCTTTTTTCCATCCTGTTTCCTGGCTGGGAGCAGCTCCCTTCCTGCCAGGTGGATGGGGGGAGTTGCACGCTGGGGCAACTCAACAGCAGCCACAGAGGCTCAGGAGGGGCTGAGACATCTTGCACGTGACCTTTGTTAGAAGTGATGGATGAAATTATTTTTTTATCTATACCCAGGGCTGGAGTCCAGAGGAGGACCCCAAAAATGGTCAGGGGGCTGGAGCACCTCTCCTCTGTGAGGACAGGCTGGGAGAGCTGGGGTTGTCCAGCCTGGAGAAGGCTCTGGGGGGACCTTATTGCAGGCTGTCAATACTTAAAGGGGAAAAGAAAAATGGGGACAGGCTTCTTAGCAGAGCTGTAGTGATAGGACAGGAGGTGGTGGTTTTAAACTAAAAAAAGACCAGATATAAGGAAGAAATTTTTTACCATGAGAGTGGTGAGGGACTGGCACAGGTTGCCCAGAGAGGTGGTAGATGCCCTATCCCTGAAACATTCAAAGTCAGGTTGGGTGGGGCTCTGAGCAGCCTGATCTTGATGAAGATGTCCCTGCTAGGGTTGGACTAGGTGGCCTCTAAAGGTCCCTTCCCAACCCAACCCATTTTACAATTCTACAGAAGTCAAAACATTCTACAAAAGTCAAACAGATCTCATGTGTGCCCTTTGCCAGGAGCGATGGGTTGAATTCTTTTCAATACATATACCTGAAAGTTGCAAATTATGAAATGAAGACCTAATGCAGACTGACAAACTTGGTTGTTGTTTGCAGGGGCCTTGGGTAAAGCACCAAGTAAAGTCACAGATGCTCTTCCAGAGCCTGAGCCCATGGGAGCAGCTGCTGCTGTTGATGAGGAGGAGGACATTGAAGCTATGCAGTCGCGGTTGGCCACGCTGCGCAGCTGAGGAGGGAACCCACGTGTACAGTTTGCCTTGTTCTGTTTTTTTTTCTGTTTAGTTTTTTTTATTTTCCTTTTTTTTGCGATGGGATATTCGGTCCTACTTCAAAATATAGAACCTCTTATGTGAGAATATTTTATGTAATATATATATATATTATTTTTTTTTTCTTCCTGGGGAGTGTGTTCTCCAAGAAACTACTGTAATATATATTTCTTCCTGGGCAGTGCAGTCTGTAGAGCTTATCTTACGTGTTCTGTGTAGCCTGTCTGCCCCCTGAGAGGCTGTGGTGAAATGGCAGTGGTGGTATCATGTGATGAATATTCAGATGTAAAGTGCTGAAACACATTCTTACCTCCAAATAGCATTTTTCCCTGAAAGGCACTTTGGTTTAATCTGCTACCAAAAAACTTTGATGGTAAGTTCTTTGTTTTCTGGAATCACTACATCACTACAGTTTTATTAAAGTGGCTCTAACAGTTGCTCTTGTGCACTGGTTTAGTTTGTATCACATCAGACCTTTTCATAAACAGTATCCACCTCTAACAGCTCCATTTTGGGGGTTTATAACACTATTGTTGTTTTCTTTTTTTCTTTAGGACATTTATGGCCTTCCCAGCAGGGCTCGAGGAAAGCTTTCAGTCAGAGCAGCTGAGAGGGGGCTGCACTCTCACAGCACTGTCCGGGCTGAGCCTTCTTTAGCCCAGGCAGGCTGAGGCACAGCCCCTCCTGCCCCTCCTGCTGCGGGGCTTTGCTCCTGGCAGGATTTCTGCTCTTCCCAAGCAGTCACACTGCAGCCTCCTCCCTGCTGCCAGAGGGAGCGCTGTCTCCTCGGCTCTGAGGAGGGCAGGCGACCAGAGAAAAGGTTTTGAGACCTGCACAAGGTCATCTCCAGAACCTTTGTTTTGTTCGTTTGTCACTCCAAGCCCCATGGAAGTCATACTCCTAAAAGACAAGTGTCAGGATGTGCTCTGAGAGCAGCCCTGGGAGCCAGGCTGGGGGCACACAGCAGGGACAATGCCACCATCAGGGGTTTGGCTGCCATCAGCCCCCTGGGGAGAGAGCAGGGGGAATGCTGGTGAGTGAAGAGAGAGGGGCACAGAACAGGCAGGGGGAGGCACCTTCCCTGCCTGGGGGGAGGGAGGGACCTTCCCATCCTTCTGGGCCAACACAAGCAGCAGCAATGTCTTCTCCACTCTGCCCCCTGAACACATGGGGAAAAAGGAGCTCAGCAGCTGAGGGAGAGACAGCTCAGAGAGCCAGGCTGAGAACAGGCAGGGGGGAAGTGGCCGAGGTGAGCCCTGACTCAGGGTGATCAAACAGTTCCACCCAACCCTGAGGCAGGGGGTGAGCTGCAGTGCTCTTGCAGACACCAGAACTGCCCCTGATCCCATGGAATTACCTTTTTTCAGGTTTTCAAGAAGTGTTAAAATGAATGCTGGTTCCAGCCAGACTTCAGGGAACAGCTGTGCCCCACAGTGGCATTTGTTACCCATCTGCTCACCTGCAAATCCAGTTTTACAGGCAAATGGGCACTGGGCTGAGCTCTTCTGCTGCTATTCTGTGAGTCACTGCCCCAAAAGGGAGGAGGCCACTTCAGATCTCCTTATGCTTCACCCCAGCTCCTATCACTTCACTATCCCAGCCCCAGCAGTGGTGAGAAGCCACCTGCTGCTTGCATGGCAGTGACTTCTGCTCAAGGGAATCCAAAACACGAGGAGAGTTTTCCTCTTAAGGAAAAAGTGGCTCATAAAAGGCAGTTTGAAACATCCACCCCATCTCTCCCCTGAATGTGTCAATGCCCTCAAAGCTTCACAGGCAAAGGGAATTGTTTCTAATTTTAAGGAAGGCTCACCAAAAGAAAACAATCTATAAAGAGCTGTGTTGCAACAGCAAGGGTAGAGTGACAGCCAAGGCACACAGACACCTGGAGGATGGTGCCCAACAGCTTCCAGTTTCAGCCACAAAAAGCCAGGAGGGGCCAAGCACTGCTCCCCTTCCTGCCAGAGGGTGGCAAACAGCACAGCAAGCAGAGGAACCCCAGAGCTGCAGGGCTGTGCACTCCTTGGAGTTCCATTCGTGTACTCCCTCCACCCAACAGGTAACAAGAAGAGGCAAGGGGGTGGTTTGTTGTCTTAAAAATACAGAGAGGAGAGAGAAGAAAGAAGAAGAAGAAAAAAAAAAAAAGTTGAAGAGTTGGCAAGATTGGGGAGGTAGCAGCTGCCATCAAACCAGATTGAACAAGTGACAAGAACACTCAAAATCCAAATTAAATGGGTCTTCCCATGTGTACACACACACACACACACACACACACACACACACACACACACACACACACACAGGTGTTACACCAGTAACACCAGTGTGACTCATTTCAGTGGCTGGGAGGTACCACACCTGTACCCCAGCTCCCCATAAATACCCTACCTGGCCACAAGAGAATTCCAGTGCATGACTTCATTTACTTCAAACTGGACACTGCAAGGACAAACATTCCTCTGAAGCCTTGCCTTTAAGGATATTAATTAGTCAAATCACACAACACCAAATGCAGGGTTTGTTGCTTTTCCTCCCAGAATCCAGCTCAAGTGACAAGAAACAGCCCAGAAGTCACTGTCAGAGGTGGAGGGAGGTTCTCACTGAACACAGTGAATTTGCTCAGCAGAATTCAAGCCCCAGGAACATTTCCCTGGGGGAGGAAAACACCCCAGGGCTGGCAGTGCCTCACAGCTGCCTCAGGGATCCCAGCACAGTGGTCACCTCCCTGTAAATGGTCACCTGCAGGTGTGACACACAATGGGACCTCCCCTGGAGAGGGCCACTGCAGGGGGCCTGTGGGAAGGCCACACACAAGGCCTGGGGGAGCTGGGAGGGGAAATTTGCACAGAGTTTGTCAGTTTGTTACATTAGGTTCAGAAAAGTGACTTTTGGCTCAGAGGTTCCCTCTACCCCAGCCTGGCTCTTCCCAACAGCTCCCCTGTGCCTTTCAGCTTGTTAGAGATGTGCTTTGTCACTCTGGACCCCTCTCTGCCTGTTTTAAGTTCTGTGATGTTTTCAGCCCAAGCACTTTGGGAGCAATGTGTGTGTCACTGAGCCTGAACCTGCAGAAGGTCCCTGGACAGAGACCTGAGAGCTGGCACAGGCTGAGAAGCAGCATTAGGTCATGCTTTGGGCAAACCAAAACAGCTATAAACCAGCTCTGTCACTAATTCAATACCCTTGGACTACTTGAACTGTATGAACAGCATATGATATACAATTTTCTTTTGCATTTTAAAGCCCTGAACAAATTAATTATAGTTTAAGCAGTTTGAAGAAGCCAAGCAAGGAGCAGTATCTGAAATAGAAGAATTTTATGTAGACCATTCAGTGTTAAAAACCAGAGAGTCAAACATCAGTTCAAATTAAGAGCAGTTTCAAACAGAAGACATCTGATTAAAAGTCTTTAACATTTAGAAATTTAAATACATTTACCTAAAGATGGTTAACCCCCATCTCTATGTTACTATACAATAGCTTAAAGCTACTTTTAAATGCTAGTTCTATGTTAATGTGAAATTTCAGAACTGCATTCTTATTTTTATGTAAATTGGTTATTAAACTGGGTGACTGAACTTCCTCCCACCCCAAAATAAATTTTAAAAATCAAAGCTTTACAATGTCTTGAATAATATTTTTTCAAATGAGTAATTTGGAATAGTTCCCAACAGTTCTATAGGAGGTATTTTGTACAGTTTGGAGAGCAACTCCATATAAAGTTCTATTGCAACTGAGCATTCACAGTATGCCACAGTCCATACATATTACTACATATACATATCAGGTTTGTAAACATTGGAAGAATACACAGAACATAGTACCACAATCCTCTGGTACTGCTGAAAGGAAGATGAGGTAACATTCATATAATCTCAAAGTCCACAGAGGTCCTGACTGAGTAGTTAAAACAGCTGCCAATGCTTCTGTTTCATAGTGTGTGGTTAAGGCTTTCTACTTTATGGTCTGCTAAGGCTGGACTCATTTGCTCTCAGTATCCCAACTGCATCTTTAACAGCATGGTATATGACATTCTTCACCTAGGAGAAAATCAAACAGCATGGTTAGGGGCAGCTTGGAAGCCTCTGAGGTACAAGAAACATTTGCACAACTTCCCAGCTTCCTCATGTGGCTCTCCTTTCAGCTTCAACACCCTCATCTGCACACACTTCAATCAGTAACTTGTGAAAACAAGGTTCAGATTCCAGCAGGGGACAAACTGAAACCCTTGTAGCTTGAAGAAAGTGTTGCAAGCTCAGCTAGAGGGAAAACAAAACAACTGGATGAAAAACATTTCTAAAGAATCTCAGCAGAAGCTTCAGAAGACTCAAAACTGCTGAAACACCAACAATTTGAAAAACATATGGAAATTCCCCTTCAAGACTCAATGCACTAAAGCTGATCTGAACATGAAAGCAACCTGGGTTGTGTGGACACAGCTCTTAAGAGTCTGGTGAGGGTTGTTTGTTGGCTTTTGCTGTTTTGTTTTCAGTTTATTTTTTTTAAGGATTAAGAGACAGGGCTCACCTTGAGCATTGGGTCCTTACCTGCAATTTATCTTCATGGTTTGTATGTGTATGTGACAGATATCTAAATTCCTGAGTGAGCCAGAAGCAATGTTTGACATGCTCTGGGGATACAAAGTCTTCTGCAACTTTAATACAACTGTACAAATTATGAACCTAGAGAGAAAAAGGAAAAAGCATTAGCCAGGTGCTCAAATGTCTGCCCAAGAGGTCAGGCTGCAAGTGTGCCCCTGGGCCTTGCCTGGTGTGGAGCTCCTGCTGGAATGAAGACAACATCTCCTAGAAACTGTACAATAGCCCAGCCTTGAACTCCATACTCCTGATGAAGACGTTTTCTCAGCGATCGGTCCAAGTACCAACTCTGATCATGGATGGGATCGTGATCCACAGGGTTTTCCTGACCTTGTTCTTCTGCAACCTACAAAATCACAAGATGACAGAGATTATAACCCACCAAGCTCACTGGACAAGCTGTTTTATCTCTGCTACTTTATCTGCCTGCTTGCTCTGGATGGTCGGGTGTAGGAGTTACGCAATGAAAGGTTTGGATTCTTCCACAGTCCTCAGGTTTGACAAGGACACAGTCTCTCAGTTCCACTTTCTTCACAGGTGCATTGCAGAGGCAGATAAAAGAAAGGCAAGTAAACCAAACTTGTGAAGAAACAGAAGGGCTAAGTGTGTTCAGAGTGGGACCAATACTTATATTGCTATAGTCTGTAAAAACTACAGAGTGCAGAATTCAGGAGGTGTCTGCCCCGAGTCCAGCATCAGTCAGAGTGCTCACTGACCTAAACAGAGGATACTAAGTAGATTTTCAGGAGAAACAAGGCAGCACAAGTACTTCAAAAGAGAAATTTGAGGGGTGTGGGGAGAAAATATTGGTAAAAAGTTGCAGTATAAATTTTATTTGTTGTGGCAATCATTTACACCCAGGGCTGCAGCCCAAAGTCTCATTTGGGAGGAGATAAACAGATTGGTTCTGCTCCAAGACAAGCTGCTGAAAAGCCTCCTGCCTGCAGAAAAGTCTGCTAGAAGGGACTGAGAAAAGGTGTGAGAGACAGATGTCAAAACTCAACATGCCAATGCTTATCAAATACTTGATAAAACATGATACTGCATAAGATTTGTTAATACTGACCATATCTGCTGAAGCCTCTCAGAGCTTCTGCCCAAAGACAGCACTCAGGCTGAACAAGGCCAACAGTTGTTCCTGTCACCCCATTCATCCTTTTAAACATCACCATACCAGCTCTTTCCACTTTTAGAACACCAAAGTTCCAGAATTCACATCACCAAGAATTCTGAACCACTTGTGATGAATTTAAATTCTGAAAAAAAGCCCTTTGGGATGTCATATCACATCTCTACTGAACCTTTAACTCCTATGAAAACATCACCCCAAATTCCTCATGCTTCTCCCTTAATTCAAATCTTCTATGGAAGAAAGAAGTAGGAAAAGGAAGAAAACAAGGAAGAATTTTATGCAGAACATATTCTTCTGACATTTCCCAAGAACATCTTGCATGTATGCTTTTAATAAGGATCTGGTTTAACATTAAACTGTGTTTTAGCTTAAATCTAAACCAGTTTGTTTTTGGTTTTTTTTTCACGACATAACATTGTTACTTGTGCTTTAAGAAGTGGAGGCAAAAGCAGTGTGGCTACAATCCAGGGTAACTTCAAGCTTCACCTCGCTGCCCTCCTCAGCTCTGACAAGATTTATGGCACATAGGATGTGGATACACTTGGATACAACTCAGCTCCATTTATTTCCAGAATAACAAGGACAGGAAGAAGCAAAGTCCAAGGACACATATTTGCAGCCTATCCAGAGAGAAAGGGGGGGTTTAAGAGCAAGCAACTTACCTTCTTAAGGAATTCCCTGATCTTCTCTGTATCTTTAGCAGCATAAATGTGCCACAGAGCTCCAGGTTTTTCTCGACCTTCAGTAAAACGTTTAATTGTCAATTCATCAGAGTCCCCATCTTGGATGGTTTTAAGCACTTCTGTTGGGATTAAACATGAGCTGTTAAACTGAAGGACTCTCCCTCCAAGCACAGAAATAACCCTGCCAGAACAAAGACTTTACCTTCTTCTTGATCAGCCTGGCCTTTGGGGATACCCACATAAACCATAACATTAGCTGCATCAGACACATCCAAATGGAGGTTTGTTGTGCCGTATTTTCTATCCTCTGGTGTTATTAAGCCTGAAACAAACAAAAAAGTAGCAGGTACATTAGTTAGAAAATGCCTTACAGCCCTCTCAGCAACACTACCTGGGAAAAAAAAAAAAAAAAAAAAAAAAAAAAAAAAAAAAAAAAAGACAGCTTTTACTTTTATTGGGAAATTATTCTGATATATACAGCATTATACTTTATATTCAGGACCCTGCCCCATCTTGTGTCTTCCCAAGGGATCAGTTTACAGGATGACACTGGTGTGTATCTATACCTTGGCCTGCATGATATATAAAAATCCTGTTTAAGTCCTGTAAGACAAGAGTTTCTATAGTTTAGAATAAAGCATTCTTAAAACCAGTCACTCTTCAAGGCAGATGCTGCCATATTTGGGGGCCACAATCTCTTCACTGGCCATGATCCCACTAAAATTTCAAATGTCTTAATTGACAGCATGTGAACTAAGCATGGAAAGAACTGCTCAAGAAGAGATAAATTAAATGATGCAGCCCTGAAAGGAAAAGTAACAAAAATGATACAGCCAGAAGTAGCAAAACAATGAATACACATTGACAGCTATAGGAAGGAGAGGTTATGTATACACTTGGAACAAGCTGATTGAAGATTGGGAATAAATATTATTGTCTTGAAACCATCTGGACAAATAAAGATTTAACAACATGACATAAAGCTCTGGACATCAGTAATACCTGTAAGTGAGCCAAAATTTGGTTTTCAGATCAGTGAGATTAATCAAATTGTCTACAACAGTCAGGATTCATGTAGTCTACAGGAAATTTTAGTTTCAGTGTGTGGTGGATGAGACCTTTAGAGTGAAAAATCCCTTACCATAGGCATTGTACATCTTAGGGCCCAGATCTGGTCGTACAAAATAGTTGGGAAGTCGGGAGGCAAGGTTGAGCTTCCCACCTCTCCGAGTGTATTCTGGCAATGGAATATTTTTCATCAGATCATCAAACCTAAAAGTAACACAGCACAATTTAATGTTAGGAACTGATAAAAAAAGCAGATTAAAATAGACTGCAACAAAATCTTTCTCCAGTCAAGAAGCTGTACTTGTTCCCCTAGGGGGTTTACTGGCCACCATGAAAAAGCACAACACAAGACACAGGAATATAGCAGACAAACAAATTTAACTGCTCTGGTGTAATGCTATTTCCTTGTGTAATAATCTCAACTAATATAGAATAGAATGAGTCAGAAAAATAGGCAAAAAATAAACTTAAAATGCACTTTAGATTGAAAAACTTCTCAGGCTTTCAGAAAGCTTCCAATGATTACTAATTCTAGGTATGCAGTTTCCTTGGCAGTAAATACAATGAACTGCACAGACATTTATCATAAGACTTGTTTAGCATTTTTAGGTATGTCAGGCAAAATGGTGAACAAAATGGTTCACATGTGACCAGCTGCTTCTCAAAGGTGAATGAAGCAGGAGGCAAAACTTAACAGTATTCCTACAAGACATTATTTTAGAGGTGCACCAGACAAATGCTGAGCAACTGCTTTGTAAATTCCTACCGAGAAGGCATCATGTCTCTGAAGTCTTCTCCTGGAGGCCAGTCTTTTAGCTTCAACACCATTGGCTCTCCTTCTTCTGTTCTCAGGCGACCTGTTGTCAAATATTAGCAAGTTTTATTTTGTACAACTCAATATCCAAAGAATAAAGACAAATAAATGCTTATTTTCAAATACCGTTAGCTTCAAAGTTATTTACATGGAACCAAGGACACACAGGCTCATCTGACACCACAGCTGGGTGTTACTGCTGAGACAGCAGATTGCAGCCTTTACCAGCAGCTCCCCTCCTCAAGCACTTCCTACAGGTTAGCTCAGGCATCTGTGTTGTGTTTGAGGTGAGAGCAGTTGATAATAAAGCAAAATCTCTTAAAAGATCAAGAAAAGAAAGGTGTGAGATGTCCAGTTCCTACTCCTCTCACCCCAAAGTCCCAACTTCCATAAGTTTACATTACACAAACAGATGAAATTCTGTAGCTCAGCTCACCTCCCCCAAACCTATTTCTACTCCACATAACTTTGGTTCCTTAGGAACAAAAGGCACCTGAAGCTTAGACCAACAGAACTCAATTACCTTGTGAGCCATAACCCTACACAGGGTCTTTTATATTTCACCCAATTGGGAAAAAAAAAGCTGAGAGGTGAACCTGCCTGATAAGGTCCCAGGCTCTCAGAATGCTTCCTCACAAGACTAAAGGCAGCCAAACCTCCACAGGGCAGACAATTTCTATACAGTCCACAACACTCTAGGTATACATATGGAGGATACCTTGCAGATAAACTGCCCAGAATAAAGGAAAAGCCTGGAAATATCCTTTATGCTGCTTAATGATAGCAAATTTGTGCTAAGGAAAGATTATTGCCACTGAATATTTTACCTATTGGAAAAAAATTCACAGTACTTACTTGAAATATCTTCAAATCCATCCCAGAAATCTCCTACAGTTGCTCCAGTGATGATTTCATTGGTCCTGCAGTTAACCAGATCTACTTCCTGCTGACCAAACTCCTTCCTAAAGGACTCTGGTCTCCAGAGGTCTGCATTTAATTTGTGATGAACTCCTGACACCATTACAGGCTATAAAAAATAATGTGTATTTTTAAGAATTTTTCAAGACCAGAAATTCTAATTTCAAACAGAACAGGATAAAGCATCAAATGTACTGAACATCTGAACACAAGCACCTTGTGAACACCATTTCTCAAACTAAATGCTCACCCTGCCTTGCCAGAATTATGCCATGCATATGATCATTCTTTATGTCAAGATATGAGGCAGCTTTTTATACAGAGCACTAAGCTCAGCAGTGTGTTTAGAAACTGATTTCCAACAAAAAATATCTTTCTATCCAAGGATCCAACAGTTTTCATGCAGTACAGCTGATGAAGGTTTAGTGTTGCTCATCAGTGCACCAAGGTTGTCCCTGCTCTTCAATTAAAGGGCAAAGCACATGAAAATGGAAAAAGCAGGAAAACCTAAATACCTGTCCCTGCTTCCAGCACTCCCTGAAGACATTCCAGTTACTTTCATTGTTGGGATCTTGAAGACACAGCAAACGGTTATCACACAGCCAGTAGTGAGGGGTATCAAAGCCCATGATTGTGGGCTTGATGGTGAGTCCTTGAGGTTTCTTAGGCAAGTCTGTAACAGTTCTGTTTTGCACCAGGGAAGCAAAAATGTCATCAAGGATTTTGGGTGTACTCTTGAGTCCGTTGTCTGTCTGATTTATAAAAAGAAAGAAAACCAAAAAGTTGGTGCACGTTCCAATTGCCTTGTCCTGCAGTCTTGAAGGGATCTGTCACTTTCAAAATCTGCCACTTGACCTCACAATCATGCAGAAAAAGAAAAATCTTGCAGACTTTGCTGTCTAGAAACTCACCATCATTAAAGCACCAATGCCACTTTGTCTGCAGCATTCTAGCATAGGAAGTTCTGTTCTGATTTACATTTCACCAACATTTACAGAGAACCATGAAACAGAGCATGAACCAACACTGTCTTTATATCAAAGAACAGAAATGCAGTTTCATCAAGGAACTCCCAAGGCCAATATTTTACCCATTTTCAAGTCCTATCCATAAGGGAAAACAAAGCCCAGAAACCTCTGAAGTGAACCAGTCTGCAAATGAGGTATGGTAATGATAGTCACCCACTACAGTGTTTTTCCTTCCACCTGTAACTTTTGATGCTTCTCTTTTGAGTCTAATGGGCAGGCAAATCAATGTGCCTGCCAGACACTGCCTAAATAAATTCATCTGCTTTATGACTTGGTTTCCACTCCCTCATCAAGCAAGTCTTGATGATAGCACCACTAAGCTGCTACTCCAGAATCCAGGCACTAACTTGATCACTTCAGCATAGACAGACTTTTTCCCAAATGAAGACAGACATTTTTACCCACTGTGACTAATGCCTGTTTCACAGGCTCAATAGCCAACTAAGCAAAATCAAATCAAACCTGTAAACCAAAGTTTCTCATATACCTTTCCTCCAGAGGAGTTGAGCAGATTCCGTAAGAAGCCAGAGTTATTGTTGCTCACAGGTGTTAATATTGCACTGTTGAATGTCTGCAGGGCTGCAGCAGGCTTAGCCAGACTGGGGAGTGTCTGAAGAGGTTTATTTTCATTCTTTGAAATAGGTATGGGGAGTTTCTCTGAAATGAAGGAAAGAGAACCTCTGAAAATGAAGTAAGGATTCTGAACCATGAGAAGTATATGCTTTGGATTTTTATTAAGACAAGATGGTCCTATACACAAATATGTACATATATATATGTAATCTCATGTCAATTAATGCAGATGAAATACTCCTTTCACTTAACTACAAAGTTTTTAAAATCACACATTTTTAAAACCATATTCTCAAACTGAATTTTCATTGCATCAATGGGATGGTTAATTCAGTTTTTAAAAAACAATGTGCTAACCCTACCAGTTTTTACTCACAAGGCATTACCAGGGACCAGTTCTGCAGCACAGGCTCTGAACACCCATCCCAGCAGGCAGATTGTATCACTTCCAACACAAGATACTGCTGGGTCTGAAATACATTTTTCTGACAAACAGCCACAAAAAGGGTTTGATCTTCACTGGTTCCACACTGCACATACCTTTGTTTTCTTTATTCACGTTTCCACTTGTTAGGTTTGACAGCCAGCTTAATGAAGGAGAAGTGTTTACTGAAGCAGTTTGTTTACTTCCAATTGCTGATTTTAAAGGAGGGTCGTGGGTAGTGACTTGTGGGCTCAGGACAAAACTGTTATGTTGAAGGCTGGTCCTCTCTCCAGGTACCAAGTTCTGAAAAAAACAAAGTGAGAACTTGATTAGACACAAACACAGAGAACTTGGAAAAGGGAAGCAAGCAATTCAGACTCCTCCTTTCACTGGAAAAAACCGGTTTGACCCTTCAGTAAATACCTGCCCTCCACAAGAGGTCAGCATTGCATCTCAGCACTGGCCAGAGATGAGGATCCTGCAGGATTCTTTAAGAGCAACCAACAGAATCCATCATCCCTCAACAGAAGCACAGAAAGTGGAGTTCACCAGATGGATTTGTGGGGACTGCTTTGCAGTGCTCTCACAGTGACAGCTGATGCTCAGACCAGGGCTAAGTTGGGTGATTTAGTTCAGTAGATCTTAACACGTTGTGCTCCTAAATTTTTATCCTAAGAGGGCAGCAAAAGTCCTCTCACCTGCCAGCTCTAAAATGAGCCCAGCACCAGCCTGGGCAGCAAAACCCAAGCCCAGGACTACTGTACATCTACTATTCAGGCTAAATCCTCCATGTCTGGAGATTCTAGGTATCAAACTAACCTGAACTACTGCTTTGACCTGGGATTCCTGCATGACTGGCTAAATTTCTTTGCTTTGCTCAATTTTCAGTCAACAAAATATTTTCCACCTGTACCTATGTTATTTCATCTCCCAACAAGTGCTGATGCTTGGTAAGGATTCCAAGAATGACATAATATGAAATGCTGAGAACTTTTATATAATAAGCTTATTCTCACACAACCAGTTGCAGTACCTAATTTGACACAGAGAGGTATAGATAAATTTCAATGCAGCTGTGTGTCCAGGCTCACAGTGGAAATTGTGAGAAACAGAAGGCTGAAGCTAGGTCAGTTGTAGGCTGATTTTTGAATCATGTAACCATCTTCCTCACTTTAAACACTTCACAGTATTTTTCATCTCTTCTATTGATTACCAACACCAAAATCAAGTTCAGCCTGCTTCTTACACTTAAAATAACATATTCATATACTTATTTTTAGAATAAGTATTCAGCATTATTAAAATTACTTAATCCAGATGGTTATTTGCAAGATGTTGCAAAACTAAGTCATTAATCTGTGCTGTTTTCAAATGCAAAATAAATGCTACATCCTTTTACAAATAATCATAATAACCATACAGTAGGGGGTTGTGTAATGTAATGAGCAGCACACTTTCCACCAAGGTTCCCAGAGAAATTACTACACAGTTCCACACTGCTCTAGCCCTCAAAATTTTACTCATGTTTAATTCTTTTATGATTCCCAGTGCTCTTCCACCCTACTTATTCTTTTAGATGCTGCATCTATTGTGTCTCCAGGACCCAAGGGATAATCTAATCCTATTTTTTACTCCAAGAAACCTCACTGAGCATTTTTCAAGGATAGGTCACTTACTGAGGCATCAGTGTGCCAAAGGGACACAAAGCAGTTTTCCCCAAAACTTAAACACCTGAACCAGAAAGATAAATATTGAATACAAAATTTTAACAAAAACCTACATGGTGGGGTTATCAGTAGTGTCTAGGATTAGCATAGCTACAAAGTCAGTTACCATTGGCTTCAAACATTGGTAGCAGACTGAGGCAAACCAATATAGAGACAGAGTGCAAGACAACAGCAATACCTGTTTTGACTCCTCCTTTAGAGTTGGCTTTGACAGTGCTTTGAACTGCTTGTTTGCACAAGGACAATTGGCCTTTATTCCCCATTTTGTTCTTACTGAGTGAACAATATCACCAACATCATAGAGAGCTGAAGGAAGAGAGTCTTTAGTGAGTTCATGTGTAAGCAGAATATCCAGCATTCAATAAGACTTTAAGAAATTATGCAGGTAAACATGTATGTGAACAGTTCATCCTTAAACAAGAAGTTTTGCTGCTGCTTTGTAAAGGTCAAAGATGATAAATAAGTACCAACTCCACAGGCTGTTCCAGTTTTTTGACAATAAATATTAAGCTTTTACTATATTAAAAACAAAACCCTGACTTAGTACAACAAAAATCTACACCACTTTTGCAGCCCAATGAAATATTTAAAATACCTTTTCCAGGAATTATCTGTGTAGGCATTAGATTCTCTGGTTCATGTTCCTGCCCCTTCACACATTTAAACCAGGAGAAAGTATCTGAGTCATCATCTGTAAACAAAACCATTCATTTTATCATCTTTCATCCTTCTCTGGAAAGCTACCTATTTTACTATTCTTGATATACCAAGCCACAGGTGTGCATTCTCACCTTCATGTAAGCCTTTTTTCCTCATCCTGTAACAATCCACACACACACCAAAGCCACACTTAGAGCAGACCCAGTGAAGGTTGAAGATCGTGGTGTCACAGACATCGCACATCTCCCGAACTCCACGCACTGCCCGCTTCCAGGCTACCTGTCCTGTAGGAAATGACACATTAGTCACAGCCAAACCACACACACAAACCAAAGTATTTGCATGTTCAATATAGCTACATTAAAACACTGTAGTGATAGAAGACTCAGACTTGGTTTTGTATTGGAACTCCAAAGCAAAGCCTTTGTTGTCACAGATTCAGAAAAACAGGTCCAGAACAGAGTGTCCAATACACCATTTTCTTAGGATAATCCTCCAACTTTCCAAAAGAGGATTAAAGAGTTTTTTGTCATCTTTTGCATGTAATTTCATCTTTCAGTTTTCTGATTTTGTCTGTTCCCACTCCCACTCTTTTGTTTCCTCTCTGCAGCTTGATCTTGTCTCCTATTTCTGAAGATCTCCTTTTGGCACTTACTGGCCAAGGAGCAATGAGACCTAACAAGCCCTTCTTTCTACACTGGTCAATCTTTTACTACATAACAGTGATAATTTCACTTGTGCTTTGCTACTAATCCTCTAAGGACCTCTCTTTAAGGAAGTTCTCAATTAATTTTCCCCCTCACACTTGTTTGTTTTGTGGCCCTGCCTACCAGTCAGGTAATTCACTGGGGTAAAAGACAGAGGGGCTGACCCCAAGGCATACTGTGCAAGTACAAAAATATTCCTACATAAATGATGCCCTACAAAGTAGTATTTGAACAAAATATGTTCACATTTAGGAAAAAGGTCAGTTTGTCAGAGACAGAATGTTTATTAAAAGGTATTGTTTCAGCTGAACTCTGCCAAGAGAGGTTTTATCATAACTTCAAATCATGGTGGTTCGTGTGCCAACTCAGTGAGCAGTGTTTCCCCAGATTGTTCAAAGAAGAATGAGTACCTAGACTGTAAATTACTTATTTCCCACTCAGGGTACAAAATATATCCTTTGTTTTAATGAAATTGATTGCCCTTACTCTCACCAGCCAGGGCAATAAATAATCAAAGAGGAATTGGTGACATTTTGCTCCTTTTACACCAAATCTACACCTCACATGCGCCTGGGTTTTTTTATAAGCAGATGGTTCTGGTGGGTATGCTAACTGATTTATCCTCTGCTATTAATCACAACTCCCTTTTTTTTCCCCATGAATTTCACTCAAAATTTCATCCTTCTGGAAGTGGTTCAATATTCTACTTTGTTTCTCTTGCTATTGATCCTTTGGCTACCCAGGCCTGGACACGTTTCCAGTTCAAGCAAAGAGCAGAGCTTGCAGCTCCCCAGTAGTCCAGGGTAAAACCCCTCAGCACATTTTTCTGCAATTACCTCAAGTCTTTCCTCCTCTCTCAAGGGCAATTCAAGCCTACTCAGATTTTTTTCCTTCTATTCAAAACCCTGGAGTGAGTGGTAAACTGACATGAACTTTACACAATGTCAATACTACCCAAATGCTAAAGAGATTGGGTAGACAGTCTTCTAAAGCTGCTGGGTCTCAGTCATGTAGTTATAATCCAAAAAACAAACATAGTTTTAAGAGTCATTCTACTCTGAGAAGTGATTATGCAAGATGACAACTTTGCCCATCTGTCTGCTCATGTTTGCTACAAGAAGGTTCTGATGTGGACAAAAAACTGTGAGGATGAAAAGTTTGCTCTACAGTCAGTTACCCCCTCAACAGAACCCCTCAGGGTCTATTCCCAGTAGGGTTTGAAATCCCTTAAAATGGTCCTACTGGAAAATTTCAGGTAGAGGGAAAAATTCTTTATTGATATCAGCATTAGATCCCTTTATGCAAGAGCAACAGAATAGAACCACAGCAACTGAACAGAATCTGTGCCATGAAAATGAAAGCTGTATTTCATTTACATGCTAAGAATAAACTGCTGTCAGGTGCCTGCTGTTCTATTTATTTTTTTAACACTGTTTCTCTGCAACAGGAAAAGTAATTTGATAAATTGAGAAGTCTTCTGACAAAGAAGGATAGAATTATTTTCTCTTTTGCCCTGCCTGTGAGCAAACAATTGCTGACACTGGTTCACACTGGATCTTAACCATTACCTCTCTCTGAGAAGAGAGGGAAACACTGAAGTCTTGTGTTGCTTCCAAATGCATGCAATGTCTTTTCACAGAAACTTAAAGTTTCACATGAAGATACTAAAATACACGTTGTTTTAATAAAAAAAAAAAAAATCTTACTGTGTGGTTCAATTGTAGACATAACTTCCTTTTCAGATATCACTAGCTGACAGAAGTGATCTCCAATGTTGGCTAGAATATACTTTGCTGTGTCAAGATCCAGACCCACAACATTTTTTGATAAAGGCAGCCATAAGCTAATAGCCTCAGGGTCATATTTATTTGGAGTTAAGAAACCTTCTTCACGCAGTATTCCATGCTTATTAAACTGCAGCCTGTGAAAAGAGGGGGGAAAGGAATAAAACACATCTCCTATGTTTTGTTTACATTGATCTCAGTGAGTTAATGTGGGAAGGAAATGTTAACATCTATAATGACTGCAACAGACATGGGTAAAAATACTTGTTATGCTAAAAGATTTGTTATGTTAAAAAAAAAAATTAAAATCCAATCTCATAATAATTTTTTTTTTGCAGTAAGTAGACTTCCTAACAATTTTTTATTCACACAAACCAAAATAATGTTAATGTAATTTAAAAATGTATGGGCATTATTGACCCATCTAGGGGAGATAGCAGTATTTAATTCAGTATTTACAAACTCACAAGAGATATTAGAACACCATAAAATCCATTTCAGTTACAATTAATTTCAAAGCAGCTGCCAAAAATGTCCAAAATTTCAGTAAGCTATTCTTATGTGATTCAGAGCAGGTAGAAAAATTAAATGTGTTTTTAGTAGCTTATAAAATAAAAACCATTAAGAGTCCTACTCATGTTTTCAGGAACCTTTTTACTAAATGCTGTAAAGGGGAAGTTGATTTCTTATGACATGTGCTCACTATGTGTTAAGTATGGCAAGAAAACACATGTTAGCATCTGGCATCACCAGGCAAACATCATCTTCAAACTTTGCAGATTTCATATTCAATAAAAAGAAACAGTTCCATCAGCTCCAACTTCTAGACTGAAGGATTTAACTGCTTTGAACTGCACTGCATGTCTGGGTTTTCACTTGGAGAAGATGAATTAGGATAGGATGTTGTTACTCCAGCCTCACCCATTTTTAAGTTCTTCAATTAAAGTCAGATTATACCAAGATTTCCTATAGTAAAATCTCTAATCCAAGGTTAAATAACAGATGAGTAGCACTTTTCTTTTAAGCCTTCAGCTACAAAATGGACTGGGGGGATGGTCTTGCAGAAAAGTCTGTGGATTTTTTACCCCACATCCTTTGTAACCTTTCTGCCTTTTGTTTTCCCTCTTCAGAAGTTTTTCAGGTCTTAGCTTCTTTTTATTCTACTTAGAAACTCAAAAGAAAGTTATGCCTCTGAAAATCAGGAGGAAGATTGAGAATAGTAAGCTCCCCATCTCCATAGTGACAAGTAATATTTTTGCTTTTCCTCTCTAATATCACAAGTGTTACCTTCCTCTCCTTAAACACAACCCAAAGCTTAAATGGCTGTGGGGGGAAATCAAAAGTGTGCAACAACATCTGGACATGAGATCAAAAGGTTCATGGAAAAAATTTACACAACTTGAAAACAAAGGAAAGGACATGTTAAAAACCAGCCAGACACTGCAGTTTGACAACATCCACCCTGGGCTTAGGTACAGGCTTCAAGTGACAGCTCAACAGTCTTTGAAAGGGTTCCTCAGGGTGTGTTAAGAGCTAAAGAGGTAAAACATCAACAAACCTTGACTCTTCAACTCAAGAACTGGGCTCTGAGGGCTGTGGGTGGGGATCTGAAGCTGCAGATCAGGTTTGGAAAAGCAGCCACCACTGCAGTCACCAGATTTTCCTTCAAGTTGCTTTGCTGACCCTTCCCTCCCTGAAGCCCAATGAGTTGTACTGGTTAAACGTTTCTGTGGCAAGCTTAAAGAAGTGGCACAAACTCTCAAGTGTGAAGTGGAACAAAGAATGGAGCAACACAATGTAAATTACTATTTTCCTCACTACTAATGCATGACTCCAGCTGAAAGCTCTTGGCCACTTACAGCAACTCTTCCACAGCTGTGGGAACACAGCTAACATTTCATGTGTCCAGCTGCTAAACTCTGGGAGACGTGCATGGAATCTCCCCTCTCACTACTATCTCCAGTGCTACTGAGTTGTAGCACTCAAACTGAACTCATGTTATCCTGCTGGCACCCTGCCCAGAACAGCAAAATAAAGAGCTCAGAGTCCTGCCAAAATATTTTCTGCTCAAATGAGGCAGTTATAAAATTTCTAAGAGCTAAAAAACCACAGGCAACCTCTCATTAGTTAGGTATATTAGCCTTATAGCTTAACAGCTATACACTGTCATCTGGCAGTTTTGAACCAGAGACCTAAATGAGACCACTTTGACCAAATAACTGTGTTTTCATCTGTCCTGGAAGACAAAGAGCCACGTTACAGTGTGCATGCAACAGCCCCCCTTTCAGAAAAGGGGAAAAAGTCAGATGTCCAACTGGGACACGAGTGATGTTATCCATATGTAAAGAGTATCAAGGTTGATGTAAAAATTCTTTTTACCTTCTGAAGTGAAAGAATCGACAGAAGACAGTGGACTCTCTCTGCTCTTTGTTCTTCCTGTAGCTGTCCAGACGACATTCCCTGCACTTGTGCAAGTGAGGAGCAATATTATTGCAGGAACCATCCTGGACAAAAGCTTCTCCACTTTGCTGCAGCTTCTTCACTTTAGCAGCATCTGCTAAAACTGACTTGCGAACTATGACTGGAGGGAAGAGCAGTGCAGATTGGACAAGCTTCAGTTTCTCATATAAAGGTGCAAGTAAATGTGTTTTACTTAAAGATCCAAATCAACTCTTCCATGTAAAATTTACATCACATTGAATCAAAGTTATGCTAAAATATTTGCCGTTGGCAGAAGCCTCTTTTCAGGGCAGTAGAAACTTTAAGCACTAATTCCACCTGAGTCATAGTCTGGAGACCCAAGTTGAGCAGCTTTAGCTCCTCCATGGAGGAACATTTTGCAATAGTATCTGCTTATGATTAAAGTTTTTCAATACCTCAGCAGACCAGAGCATAAAGCAATCATATTTCACAAGTAATGAAGACAGAAGTACAACTGGGTCATTCCTCAGCCCTGTTTCCACCCTTCACAATACAATGTATTTCAGAATCTTACTATAATAGTTGCCAA
Organism: Heliangelus exortis; assembly: GCF_036169615.1. NCBI lineage: Eukaryota > Metazoa > Chordata > Aves > Apodiformes > Trochilidae > Heliangelus > Heliangelus exortis. Next base: position 4,859,319 of record NC_092431.1, read on the forward strand.
ACAGCCCTTTTCCTCCCACACTGCAGGTGAGGCCTAGCAGGGCACAGCAGTCACTGCTTGCTTAGCTCTGTATCCGTGTTAATTATGGAATAGCACATTGTAATCCAAGACCAAGCAACAGGAGATTGGAAAAAAAGGAGAGGTGGGTGTGTAGGGAGATCCCCAGAACCCTGAATAATCAGCTATGCTGCCTGGCACACAGCACAACACAACATCAGAAGTCCAGCTCCTTAAGCAGCCACAGCCTTTCCCATTCTGTCCCATATGGAAAACTTGAAGAGCTCACCAAGTGGAACTGTGTCACAGAAAACACTGAGACAAGGTGGGCTGTTTTAAGGTGGGGTGATTTTGGTGATTTTTGAGTACTTTTTTTTTTGGTTGGTTGGGGTTTGGGTTTTTTTTTTTGCTCTGTTTTCAGAACAGTTATTAAAAGACAGACCCTCCTGAACAAAGCTTTAAGAAAGACTTTGATCATGCTAACAAATGTAGGACCATTGCTCAAAAATTTTGTCTCATTATGCCATTTGCACTCCAAACAGAACCTTGTTTTTGTAACTCATCTTGTCAGGCTGCTCTTGCATACAATTGTAACAACTTCTTTCTAGAAAGTAATGACTAGTCCTTTATCAGGAAAGGACATTTTCCTCAGATTTATTGCATTCTTCCTGTAAAAGAATCCACAAATGACTCAAGTTCCAGATTGACTCACACAATTTAAATTACTAATTTTGTGTGCATTACAAAGGTCCTACTTGTATGTAGTTACACAGAAGCTACAAGGGCTTTCACAAGACAGGAAGTTTCAAAAATACTTACTATTATCCTGGACCTTGGCACTTCCAGTCCAAAAGCTTTCTATTTCACTTCTGTCATACAGAATCTCATTTGGATTTCTTTTAATAAAAAATTCCATTTCTGTAAGTTCATCAATCTTTCGTTTGTGTCTGTTCTGGCTGTTGCAATTGCTCTGTGATTTAATTCCAGCCTCAGCAAAAGAGAGAAGATGAGCATCTGAGGTTGAGGGTCTACAATCTAAAGTCCGTTGCAGTTCCAGAGCGGTGCTGACTCTTGGTATTGCTATGGAAGAGTTACCATGTTGCAACTGCTTTACAGAAATGCAATCTTTTGGAAAGTTTGTTGTGGCCTTCAGAAGAGGTTCGTTCTCAGTTTTCAGGTTGGTTACTTTTTCATCAGTCAAAGGGGAAGATCTTGAGGTCATCAAAGAGGTACATTTGCCATTGGGATCACTAGGATTTTGCATTTGTTCTTTAGATATAAACCCTACTTTAGGAAAGGCTGTCAGATCTTCCTTCAATGGTTTCATTCCAGGATTAAGACAAGAAGGATGAGTTTCTGGCAAGCTTCGTCTGCATGTGCTGAAACACACAACGTGCAAGAATTAGACACAAATGTGTCAAACACATCAGGGCATCAGCTGCTCAATCTGGTCACATTTAAAGGTTGAAGAAAGAAATTTAATGATGTACTTTGAATTCTGATGTTCAAAGACTTCAGACTGTGGGAGGTTAAGTAGGTTTGAGGGGTTTTGGGTATGACTTTTTTTTAAAGAGCTGGAGAGAATGCTAAATCTATACATGCATGTGGCACACACAAATTTATGTACTGCAGCTACTCCACTACCTTCTCACAATGAAACAGTTGCTTTCCCATTTTCTCATGCAACAGCTGCATTAACAAATGCATTTCACTTGTATGTCTGTGAGAAGATTCTTTGTGGCTGGCACTACAAGCACCTATAAAACCTATTCCATTTCTTTTAAAGCTAACATACAAAATCTAAGTTTTCCTGTCACACTATTTCTACCATTATGTTCATTTTTGTGACAAAATTGGATGTAAAAAAGTTTAGACACTGGTGTTAGACAGAAATATAACTGAGGACCTGTACTTGACCTGCAAGAAGCCAGCACACAGGACACCTGAATGTGTTCTGTTTGTCTTGGGGCAGGGAAGGAATGAGATTCACAGGAAGTGGGCACTGCACCTATGCATAACCCATCAGTTATAAACTGATGAAACTGTAACATTGGATTGTTACACTGAAGGGCAACAACCTCAAATGCAGGATAAAAAATGTGGCATAAGAAAATTATCTATTATCTAATTAAGTTTAACATTTTTCTATGCTAATATTACAGACTAGTTGCTGCAGTTCCTTAAGATGACCTCTGAATTTGTTTTATTAAGAACTGGAGCTCTTTTTGGAGGGAAAAAAGACTGTACAAGCATAAATTGATTCCTTACCCCTGAGGAGTTTCTGCACCAAGGTTGGGTGGTGAGTTAGCTGGCAGGGGCAGGCCTTGATGCCTTTGATCTTTATTTGCAGGAGTACATCCTAACAATGCTTCACCAAACACTGTTGGTACTGACTGCACAGGTCCCTGACTGGGAGAAACCTATAAGGGAGATTTTAACAGAAAAAAAATCAGATTAACAAAAGCAATACTTTGCAGGGTTCAGCTTAAATAGAAAAACATTGCCCTTCCCACTGTGTTTGGTGACCATTCCTCACTCAGTCCCTAAGATGGAAAGACCTTAGAGTATCCATTTAAATATGTTCCATGAAACACTAGACATGTTAATTCATTTTCTCAATAATTAACACCAAACTTTTTTGGGAGGAAGGAAGGTGCATTAAGATGGAGCAGAGGTAGACAAAGCTCTGGTCTTCAGAACTGCCAGTACAATGATCTTTCTAAAAGTACTGCAGTAATCAGAATTCAGAAATAGCTTTCAGAACTCATCAGAAAAACACTGATGAAATGACAAGTGTGAAGTTGGTCTGACACCATTACCAAAAATCTACATGTGAACTTCCCTGTAGTGAGAAAAATCTTTCTACCAGGATTCAGCAAGTATTAAGTAGAAGCTGATTAAAATCATGAGCCTTACAAACCTACAGTTCTTTTAGGAATGCAACAGTCCTACCAAATTACCAAGGGTCTTTAAAAAAGGATTTTTTTGTGGGACTCCTTCCTCAGCTCTAACATCCACATTCCACTCCCACATGATCAACTTACAGCTGGAAGTTACACTACAGACTCATTACCATCAACTCCAAAATATTTCCTTTCTGCTTTGGTATAACACAGCTGTCAGGCAGCAACACAAGCTCTCAAAAACCACTGGGATTATTTAATTCCATATTAGAAATCAGAATACTATCACATACTAAATAAAACAAAAAAAAAAAGAGTGCTTTGGCTTATCATTACCATGTATTCACATCCACCAAAATCAGAGAAACAAATAGAGCTTCTGTACACTTTAACCATTTTGAGAAAATACTTGCAAGATGTTCCTAGAGTGTACAAAAGTGATAAAGGATCCAGTACTCTGCAGGAAGGCAGACCAGAAAATGAGAAGGAAATTGCTTCACTACTTAAAGGGAAATAGTGGTGAAACAAGCTGAATTCAGATCACTAGAACTCTTCTGCAGGACACTTGGAATATAAAATTTCTGCATGTATTCAGCAGGCTGCTCAATGGCTGCATATGCAGGAAGCTAAAGACTGACAAACTGTATCTGAAAGATGCTGAAGGTACTCAAGTGGGAGCTACAGAAACAACAGTAGCTGCCTCATGTTGATTTGTTGCACACTCTTCCTCAGCAGTAAACACAAGATAGACCCCTCTCCCCATTGAGGAATCTTATTCCTGTACTTGCTACCTCATGCCAGACCTTTGTGAGGTCTTTATAATTCACTCAGCACTGGGACTGACTGCACAGAAGCCAATGATCAAGAAGCAACAAAAGAAAAGACAACTCCTACCCCAGCACCAGCCTACAGCTTCAAAAGGCTAACTGCCTAAAATGCAGGTTTTGGTGTGAAATACTGGGGAAAAGAACATAGGGAAAGTTTGAAGTGCAAGAAAAAAAAAAGGCAAGAAAAAAAAAAGGCAAGAAAAAAAAAAGGCAAGAAAAAAAAAAAGGCAAGAAAAAAAAAAAGGCAAGAAAAAAAAAAGGCAAGAAAAAAAAAAAGGCAAGAAAAAAAAAAGGCAAGAAAAAAAAAAAGGCAAGAAAAAAAAAGGCAAGAAAAAAAAAAGGCAAGAAAAAAAAAAGGCAAGAAAAAAAAAAGGCAAGAAAAAAAAAAGGCAAGAAAAAAAAAGGCAAGAAAAAAAAAGGCAAGAAAAAAAAAAGGCAAGAAAAAAAAAAGGCAAGAAAAAAAAAGGCAAGAAAAAAAAAGGCAAGAAAAAAAAAGGCAAGAAAAAAAAAAGGCAAGAAAAAAAAAAGGCAAGGAAAAAAAAAGGCAAGGAAAAAAAGGCAAGGAAAAAAAGGCAAGGAAAAAAAGGCAAGGAAAAAAAGGCAAGGAAAAAAAGGCAAGGAAAAAAAGGCAAGGAAAAAAAGGCAAGGAAAAAAAGGCAAGGAAAAAAAGGCAAGGAAAAAAAGGCAAGGAAAAAAAGGCAGGAAAAAAAGGCAGGAAAAAAGCAAGGAAAAAAGCAAGGAAAAAAGGCAGGAAAAAAGCAAGGAAAAAAGGCAGGAAAAAAGCAAGGAAAAAAGGCAGGAAAAAAGCAAGGAAAAAAGGCAGGAAAAAAGCAAGGAAAAAAGGCAGGAAAAAAGCAAGGAAAAAAGCAAGGAAAAAAGCAAGGAAAAAAGCAAGGAAAAAAGCAAGGAAAAAAGCAAGGAAAAAAGCAAGGAAAAAAGCAAGGAAAAAAGCAAGGAAAAAAGCAAGGAAAAAAGCAAGGAAAAAAGCAAGGAAAAAAGCAAGGAAAAAAAGCAAGGAAAAAAAGCAAGGAAAAAAAGCAAGGAAAAAAAGCAAGGAAAAAAAGCAAGGAAAAAAAGCAAGGAAAAAAAGCAAGGAAAAAAGCAAGGAAAAAAGCAAGGAAAAAAAGCAAGGAAAAAAAGCAAGGAAAAAAAGCAAGGAAAAAAAGCAAGGAAAAAAAGCAAGGAAAAAAAGCAAGGAAAAAAAGCAAGGAAAAAAAGCAAGGAAAAAAAGCAAGGAAAAAAAGCAAGGAAAAAAAGCAAGGAAAAAAAGCAAGGAAAAAAAGCAAGGAAAAAAAGCAAGGAAAAAAAGCAAGGAAAAAAAGCAAGGAAAAAAAGCAAGGAAAAAAAGCAAGGAAAAAAAGCAAGGAAAAAAAGCAAGGAAAAAAAGCAAGGAAAAAAAGCAAGGAAAAAAAGCAAGGAAAAAAAGCAAGGAAAAAAAGCAAGGAAAAAAGCAAGGAAAAAAAGCAAGGAAAAAAAGCAAGGAAAAAAAGCAAGGAAAAAAAGCAAGGAAAAAAAGCAAGGAAAAAAAGCAAGGAAAAAAAGCAAGGAAAAAAAGCAAGGAAAAAAAGCAAGGAAAAAAAGCAAGGAAAAAAAGCAAGGAAAAAAAGCAAGGAAAAAAAGCAAGGAAAAAAAGCAAGGAAAAAAAGCAAGGAAAAAAAGCAAGGAAAAAAAGCAAGAAAAAAAAGCAAGAAAAAAAAAAGCAGGAAAAAAAAAGCAGGAAAAAAAAGCAAGGAAAAAAAAAAGAAGACAAGAAAAAAAAAAGAAGACAAAACCCACAAACTTCAAGGCTCAGTAACTTTTCCTCAGATTATCACCAGGCAAGATGTTTTATCCATGCCTAGACAAGTTTCAAAGAACTCAACACACCCTCCCAGGGATTATATTTATTATTTCACTTTCCCATCTAATCCTTATTAAGACTGTTCTGAGAAATGACATAACCATTACCTAACAGTCATATATAACATAAACATTACCTCAAGAGAAGATTTTGTGTGTTTAGCATCAACACTTCCACTATTCTCAGATGGCTTCCTTTTCACGCCCCCATTTTTCTTAGATTTATCTGGAAGAGGTGATCAAGATTAGTCTATTAATCACAATTATGCTGCTTAGTGTTTGAAGGACAAACAAGAATGGGTCTTACCACATTTTCCATTGTTCTCATATATGATTTCAACATGAATTAACTCTGGATCAAGAGTTTTTAAAGCTGGAATCTTGGAAAGGAACAAAAACACAGAAGCAGTTATGTAGAGAGGTGAAAGCTCCTGGTCCAATGTATTTTTCTTAGATGTTGTGGTTCAGACTAAGCTTAGACATTTAACTTTTAGGTTGCTTGACTACCAAGCTGAATTGACCAATATATTATTGTCACAGTGTCTCTGCATGAAAACACACAAACTGGTGCTTCAGAACTGTCTACACAGCACAGAAAGCAAAGAAACCAGAATAACACAAATTCTCACCCATTTCCCCCCCATCTGTAAACCCCCAGCAACTGGTTCTTACCTCCTGACAGTTGACTTCTAGAGTTCTTGTAGCTGGATTACCATTGACAACAACAGCTGTGAACCACTGAGTGGATGGATCCAGGCTATAAATTCTAATTTTTGAACCAATTATATTTTTTCCACCTTGAAGAAAAAAAACAAACAACAAAACACATAAGAAAACTGAGCTTCTGAAAAAGAGTATGAAGATCAGAGTTACCAACATCAATTTGCTGACAGTACTGCATGCAAGATGCAAGTAAGCAAAACAGAGAACCTAGAGACAACTTCCATATAGCTAAAATCCAAAAAGCATGACAAAGCTATGTTCCAACTATCTCCTTAGAACAGTTCAATTAAGGTTACTGGGGGTTAGGACTTGCAGCAGAGGACAGACTGACCTCCAGATTTCAGACACTGGGGCAGAGCAGTGGACATGGAAATGAAGGTTCAATGATTAGATGTGAAATTTTCCTCTTTACAGTATTGGAAGTGACAGCTCTAAGCTGCAATATTTACCTTTCCATAGAAGGTAAGCATAGGGCTACAAATGTGCTTGTATGAACCCAGTAAGTAAGAATTTGAATCTGGTGAAGGAAAATAATAATTTTAACTTGACTGAAAAGAGTGGTTTCTAGGTAAATTTACTTGAAACAATAAGCAACTCAATAATTTCAGTGAGAATTGTTCCAAATCTGATTAGCACTTTTCACAAGTGCCAGGGCCAGGCCTTCCATACGAGCCTAAATTATCTACTCGCACTTAAAAAGGAAATACTTCCAAACCTAAATTCCTGTAATCCTTCACATTTTGCATTCACTGCTGTGAAGGAAAGTGGAATCAGTATTTTTAAAAAGCTTTTATCCCTAGAACTGTAATTTACACCATCACTGCAAAGATTTCCCTTTTGCACTGAGTATTTATTTCCATACACTGCAGACTATGCCTGTACCTTGCACCAAACGTGTTTCATCCAAGTGTTTCTTGACCAGAGCCTGAATTTCTTCATTAACAATTTGATCATCCTTCAGAGGAAGCCTGGAACTGTCCACATCCTATGTGGGAAACAGAGAAGTTAAAAAAAAAGTTAGAAGTATAATGCTTTGATAAACAGACATAATATTTAGACACAAGCCAGTACTATTTCTTACAAGTCCATTATTTGTCATTTGGTATTTGAGGCAGACAGCATTTCCTTACCACTAATCTGGAACAGCCATCAGCAAAAGTCAGACTTAAACACCAGCCAGGCAGGCTGGCTGCAAAGTCTTGTGGCTTTTTTTTTTTTAAATTGTGTAGAAACAGAACTGACTCCTGTTCTTACCTCTGAAGTCAGAGTGGTTCCAAAGAATATTTATCAATATGGTGATATTTGCTTTATAAATATATAAATATAAAATATAGAAATATTAAAAATATACATACATATATGCATATATATATGAAGTGAGCTCCCCAGGTCCACTTCAACATTGTTCTGAAAACAATCTGGCTTTTTTTTTACTACATTGCTCATGAGCACCAAGTTTAACTGAACCATCTGTTTTTCAATTTAGGATTTTAAATTCTCAGAAGCAGCAATTTATAAGCAGTCCTGAGCAGATGTAAAGCTTTCTGTTTCTAGTTATGATAATGCCAGGATCCAGTCCATCTCAAGACACCATTACAAAATGCTCATATGAATGAAAATTGAGTCAGCTACACCTAAATAATTCAAAATTATTCAGCTTTATGCGTATGTATTTTGGGGTTTTTTTCCTCCCTATTGTTATACAAGTCAAGCTGATTGACAACATTTAAAATTCATTCTCAAATATAAAGTTTAGAACAAGTTTTTAATAATGGCTCAGTGCCATTTAAAAGGCCTTTTTTTTTTTTTTTTTTTCCCCAAGCACTGCTCTGTTATTTGTCAGAAGCAGAAGGCTCAAGGTGGTATTCAAGATGCCAGGAAAGCAATCTTCTCCATTGCAGTATTGAGATAAGACTTCTTTGTAAAAAAATCTTTGCTCTGTTGTTGATCCACCACAGGCAAGACAATAATCTACAAATCAAATTTAGCCTTAAGTGATTATTTTGTTAATTTGTAAAAAAAAGTTGTCTATTCGCTTACTGTTATCAAGTCAAAGTTTATTAATTAATGATGGCCTACTCATCAACAGACTTCTATTACTAATTTTATTCAAATTGCTTGAGGTGCTGGTAGTTTTCTGAGATGGTTAAATCCTTTATCAGTAGCTCATACTAATTTTTTTACTGTTCCTCAAAATGCCTGTCCAGCCAGTCACAGAGGGCACCCATCTCAACATGATTTTCACTCACAAACTTTTCTCTTGGTGCTCATTAAAGGGAGTAGAATTCAACCACCTCCTTTACAGCATGTTTAACTTCACATTTGTTTAGGTTTAGAAGTGACTTGTTTCTATTAAATAGAAAGATTTATTCCTGGCACCACTGCAACTCATCATAGTAATGACAGTCATGGTCACAAGAACCAAGGAAAATTATTCCAGATTAACCCCACTGTCAGCATGATGCAACTGCTGTCACCTGGGATGGCTGCCCTAGCACACTCCCTCCTCCAGCTCTCTTAAGTGATCATGTCCTGGATTATCTTCAGAAGGTTTTTATTCAAAACACACATTACATTCAGAACTGACATTTATGAGCTATGGCAATACACAACTACTCCAAGGTTCTGCCCATCTAAAGTTTGCATTTAGAATACATTAACTTGACTCAAAGATAAAAAGATTTATCTTCTATCTTTATAATGCCACACAAGGTTACCTGGATGGGTGTCAAAAGGTCTTTAGAGAGAAAAACACATTTCTCTTCACCGAGATAACGTACTGAGACCAGGGATCCCAAACCAGCTTTGTCCACTAAGGATTTGTAAGTCTAGAAAAGGGATAAACATTTTCTTAGAATAGATCAAGATCTCATCATTCATTTGCATTTAAAAAAACCTATTTTTGCATCTGTTTCTCTGTTAAGATATCACATCTACATCCAGCTCCTGAAACTAATCAAGTTTCTAATAAAATTTCTAGGACATGACTAATAAAGGAGCTACTGGACTACACTTTAAATTTCTTTCCTTTATTAGAATGAGTTAGGAATTCAGTTCAGGTGGCTGTCATTAACAATCTGTAATCATTCATCTCAGCATGAAGAATTTACTGATATTAACAATTCTAATTGTGCATAGGTTAATGAAACACCCTCCTTATGGTTGATGGTGGGAACAAGTAGGAAGTCAATGCAGATCTGCTGCATGGCTTGCATTAAAATTCTCCAAATTGTAGCTCATGCAACATTGGTAATTCACTGAAGCCTTAGTTTAGGTGTGGATGAGGAGCTGGATGGCCTGATAGCTGGTACTGCACTGCAGTAGAATGCTGAAGTTGTGTTCAGGTATAGGAGACAAACATTCCCTGTAAAAGCTTCTGAACTCTTCCTAGTGTGTTCCAAGTTATGTGTCAACCATCCTGAGAGTATGAGTTTGGGTTTCCAAAGGACTGATGAAGCAAAGACTTCTTTCTCTCTGTAGTTTTCACTTCAATTAGGACAGCACTGGCAAAGGGCTGTAGAAGGAGCTCAAATCTCTCCAGGTTTGGGTATTACAAGCATTCTGCAAAGCTATTCCTGATCAGAAAGATACTGTCTCACATACTTGAATAAATAATTTTTGATCACCATGTAAATAAGTAATTGCACACATCCCTTTTTTGATCCCTTCTTTCCTGCCTCATATGGTGGGAAGGGGCAAAAAGTCTTCTTTGCCAAGGCAAGCTTCAGTACCATGTTTCACTTTATTTACATTGTTCTTTTACTAAATAGGCTTTCAAATATCTGCACTGCATGAACCAACACTTCAAATCACAAAGGAAGCTTTATATGTAACAAACCAAGTATGCAGTAAGAATTATTTAGATACTCGGAAAAGGACAACAGCTACATTTAAATCAGCAGGTTTTCAGAACATTGCATCAGCAAAATCTACCACTAGAAATGCTGATACCAATGCACAGGTCAAAAAAATTAAGGATTCACTTCCTCTCTCATCCTATTTGGCCAATCTTCCACTAAACATCTGCTTGCACCAGCTCTGCTTAGGAAATATATCAGCTAAAATGCAGCAGGCTGAATTACACTGCATACTTTATATCTACACAAGAGTATTAAATGTGGCCTATAACATCAGTATAGTTAATGTTCTGCAAGTTTACATCATCATTTATTTCACAACTACTTTTATGAGTACCAATATCTAAAGTAGTCAAGTATTACTGCCTGAATACATTAAGAAATGTTCCAGGTTCACATCTAGTGCTCATTTGCCAAGCCAGCCATGCTTGACAGTTACAGAAAGCTTAGTTCTCTGGCTTGTTCTGCATAGCTCAGGTTTTTTCATAGGCACAAAATCCAGATCTCTCAAATTATGTGACTGCTGCCTGTCACAGATAAGAGTCAATCAAATTAATTTTTGTCTCGGATCAAGAATCACTGAAGAGTTAACAGTACTTGAGGCAGAGTAAAACAAGAATTTCAAATAAAAATAAAGGCTATCCTTAGAAACCTATTATTTACCCTTTTTCTCTGTAAATGGCAATTTCATGAAAAAGGGAAGAAACATGAGACTAGAGGGAGAAGGAATTAACATTTTACAGAACAGTGGCTTGGGAGGGAAGCACAGCCATAAAAATACATTCCTCTCAAGGCCCAGCATACCAACTCCAAATGCTTAGAAGCTCTGCCTAGCTCTAACTGTACCAAGAGCTTTACTCTCCCCTCAGATCATATGTAAGATTACACCAGTGAAGCTGTACTTGAGAAATTCACACTTACAAATGGAATTGCAAAACCCAAATGAGTTACACCACACATGTACTTGCCATTGCAGGCCACTGGACAAGAGACACAGAACCTCCTTGAGATTTTCTTTCTGCCAGTACCAGCTTTTGCTCCACCAGAAATACTTTTATTGTAGGGTTGTAGACTTCTATCCATCTTCTCTTTTCCCAGGGCTCATCATCAAATTCTACACAAATCTACAGAAAGGAAACAAAAGTGCAGGAAACCACAAAATTCACACACTGAACATGAAAAGGCATAAACAAACACCAATTTCCTCCAAAAAAAATATTTAATTATAAGTACTTGTAATGCAAACATGACTACTGCCTTTCTGTCACACACTCAAGAAATCCCTTCAGCATCCCAGGCTGACCTAGTATTTTTATGAGAGACACTCAATGTTAACCAGTTTGTCATCTTTACTGTTTTATAAAACACCAATACTCCTATTTAATTTCAGCCTTTCTATCTCAAGAAATCCTCTTCTGCTCAAGCAGTTAAATAGGTTAATTCTGCCACCAGTGCATACAATCAGGGAAATACAAACATGCCCAGAACTCTAGAGGATTGTATACAGTAGGGGCACGTGCACTCTCCATGAACTTATAGAATATTTCTGGAAAACCAGCTTGTTTAAGAATAAGAGTGCCAAAGGATAACTTAATTTATATAAAGTACAAATGACATGGTGTGAAGGTCACTTGCTGCTTGCTTTTAACTTGTATTGATGAATCTCTGAAGCATCTACACAAACTTTTCAAGAGGAAAAGAGTCATCACACCATGGCAAACATATGGTGTGTTTGACTAGTTTCTCTGGGATATTATTACTCTTCTTTCATAGGCAGCCCAAGATCAAAGGATTGGGAAAGACCACAAATAAAACTTTGCCTGAATATAGGAAGTGGAATGCCTTGGGAAGGAACGCTGCTCTCTGAAAAATCACTCCCTCTTCCAATAGTGATCCAGCCTAAATACACTTAATTTACCCTAACAGAAGGGAATCCTCAGCTGAGTGACTCTTAGAACATTCCCTAGTGCTTAGCTTCCCTCTAAGGGGAAAGACAAGTAAAAGCATGCACAGAAAACAGCATTACCACAGACAGGAGTCATCAAACAAATGGGTGTAGAAATGAATTTAGCCATTTTGAGGTTCATGGAAGCAATGAAAGAGATAAGCAAATAACACAAGTACCAGAACCAGAATGGCTTGTTTTGTCTCTAGTATCAACACTGCACAAACAGGAAAATACAGCTGAGGAAATACTTTCAAAAAAGTAGTTGCCAGTCCTTCTGTTTTGTAGCTTTCTCTTGGTGTTATACAAAAACATTAATTCTACTCCTCTAGAGACACCCCCCTTCCCAATCCATTACTATTTTAGGTCTACCTATAAATTACTCTTCCACAGAGCTACAAGAGAGCAAAGGAGCTGGTGTTGTGTTTTGGTACAAAACCTCCTACACCTTGACTGACTCCTTTGCATCTTTAACTTTTTCACTGGAGAACACATCAAGCCAATCACTTCTGACAGAACCATAACCCATTACAATGCTCACAGAGAAGTTCCCAACAGCACCTGCTCCTTCTCTTTTTAAGTCCCAGAAAAGGCCCTTAAAAAGAGCTTTCTGCAGCAGCAAAGTCCTCCTCCTCACTCCAAGTATGGCATGGGCACAGCCCCCTTGGCCAAAGATGGAGAAAGCTCCACCCCTGCCGCAGATCCACAACAAGAAGCTCGGCCTCTACCAACTCGGGACTCTTCATAACAAAGTTTAAACTTTCAGTAAAGAGTTAGAAACACATTAATTTCTTCTTGTTTGACTAGTCTTCTGTTAATCTGAGGTCAAATAGTTCCCGTTAAGAAAAAACAAACAAGGAAACAATTTTAATTGAAAGAGACCTTTAAAGGTCCCTTCCAACCCCAACACATCCTATGATTCTACGATGTTTGCTGTAATAGAACAGCCTGACACCCAAGTCCCTTGTAGAAACAAATAAGGGGACTATGTAACAAGATACCGTTACTAGAATGGAGTTTTGTCCTTAGTGAGTACTTTGTACACTCTATTAATTGCCCAGACACGGTTGAATAGGTTTACTGACTACAGTTGCCAAGTAGCCCCTTAAGAGCTTCGAAGTCAAACTGTGAAAGTCCCTTGACTTCCACCCAAAACACGGTTAAGCTTGCAGTAATTAACTGCGTGTTTAAAAATCCTCTTGATAATCATTACGAGTGAGTGGCCACCACACAATTAGAGGCAAATACATGACTTTGGTCCATCTTCCAAGCCAGTGGAAGTACTTGTTCATTACCATCTACTTCAACAAGCAAAAAGAATCCCATGAACAACAGAAGTTTTTTGATTTCACAAGCAACTGCAGTCTCTGGGGGAATAAAGAATCGTTTACAGCTGTTCAGGTCTTACATTACGTTTAGGAAACACGCAGAAATAAAACCTAGGCATAGCAGGTGCAATAAAAACTTGAAGTTTTCAAAATACCGGTGGAAGGAAGAAAAGTGTATTTATAATTAGCTGGAGATAACTTCCGGCATTAGTACAAGCTCACTGGGGGCTTTACCCAGAGGTGCACGTGTTTCCAAGCATGTTATGCACCCAAACTGTTCAAGACCTCTCTGCCCCAACAACAGCTTATATGTCTATGTATACACACACCCACACAGAGTCTCCAGGTCACAGGGTAAGCACTCTCATTTTTAGAAAGTCTCTTTGAAAGTTCCCGGTTACCTTCAGGTCGGGTTTGGATATGTCCGTGTGTGACACCGCTCGGATCCTGCCTGACTTCCAGGGCCATTCCAAGATGCGATTGATGTCCCACGACCTATCCTCTTCCTCCGACAGGCTGAGGAACCTCTTCCCCACCAGCAGCGACCAGCTCCCCTCCAACCTCAGCACCATTTTAACTCATGGGGAGGCCTCCAGGGAGAAAAGCGACGGAGGGAAGGAAGAAAAACAAAATAAAATAAAATAAAGCGAAAGAGGCGGTCAGCTGGCAGTCCGCGGTCCCGGCTCGCCCCTCGCCCTCCCTTCCTCACAGGGGGCCAAGGCGGGAGGGAGCAGGGTTGTTTCCTTCTTCCTCTCCCCGTCCTCCGCCTTCCCTCCCCCGCTTCTCCTCACGCCTAGCCCTCAGACACCCACAGGATGCTTCTTTGCCCACGGTCTTGTTAATCATTGCCTCAGTGGGGGTTGGTGGAAGGAAATACCAGAAGCTGCTGCAGTGCAGCTCCCAGTGATTTCCACCCGGGCCGGCCGCCACCCTGCCCCCGCGGCCTCTTTGTTCCCTCCCTCCGAGGAGCACGAAGCGAGTGGCGGTAGCCGAAGGGGAAGGCTGAGAAAAGAGGCGACCGGGCCAAGCTCCTTCCGGACGCCTCTCCGCCTCACAAACACCCCGCTCCCGCCCGCCTAGGCAAGCCCCTCCAACAAGCCTTCCCCCTTTTGCCCTCACCTGCTTCCCACCCCCGGACCCTACCGCCGGTTCCCAGCCGGCGTACCCCGCGGATCAACTCGGCGCCCAAGCACTCGGGGCTCGGCGAACACCGCGCTTCGCCCCCGCCCCCCCACCCCCCCCGCACCCCGGGCTGCGGCGAGAGGCAGAGACTGCCCAGCCCCGCGCCCGCGCGCACACCCCCCTCACCCGCGCGCCCGACCCCGCCCCCCCTGCCTGCGGACCGCCCCCAGCCGCGCCGTTCCCTTGCTCCTATTGGCTCAGCCGCGGCAAGGGGGCGTGGCCGGCGGCAAGCCTCCCGCTGCGATTGGCCGCGAGGGGCGGTGCCCGCGTCCCCGGCCACGCCTCGAAACCGTTGCTTAGCAGACGAGCGGTGAAAAAAAAAAAAAATAGGAATCCTTCCGCCGAGCCTCGAGGGAAAGAGTCCGCCAGCCCGCACGCGGTCGCGAAAAGGGCCAAAGAAGGGGCCAGGTGGAAAAATAAACGCGTTTTAGGCCGTGGCGTGACCTGAGGCTTCCGCTTCTGCCTCAGGAGCGCTGAGCCTTAAGCTATAAGGACCGCCTCGGGAGCCGGCGGAGGGATCTGGGGAAGGCAACAGGGAGTGAAGCGTACGCTTATACGTGCGGTTCGCGGCGTACTCAGATATAGCACAGGGGGAGGGGGCACCTGTGGGGCGCCTCTGCGCATGCGCACGCCGGCGCCGTGCACCTGTGGGGGCGCTGCGGGACGCTCTCTGCGCAGGCGCAGGCGGGGAAGGGCCCGACACCTCCCGGGCGGGGGCGCCACTGCGCCTGCGCATTGCGGGCTCGGAGGGGCCGAGGGGCGGGAGGGGAGAGGCGGGAGCGTGAGGGACGGCGCCATTTTGTGTGGCTGCCTTAGAGGGTTGAGAGGGCCGTTGGGAAGAGCTGGGTCCTGCGTGACAGGAAGTGTTTCGGGAGAAAAAAGGAAAAAGAAAATGTAACCTGTCCTAGAGGTTCATTGGGAGGACAGCAGGCTGTAGGGAAGCTGGAGGTGTAGTTGAGCTGGGGTGTGTAGGTCTGTCTGCAAGGAAATGTCGGCAGCCACCTTGGATCCATTACTTCTTTCACCTGTGTGCTCTTACGAAAGACTGTAACCAAGATCATAAGTAGATGATCTTGGTTAAAGAAGATCAAGTAGTTGAGAAAAGCAAGAAAGTTACCAACCAAGTAAACCAAGTTAAAGTGAGAATATGGTAAAGAACTAGATGATTGTATTCTGCAGTGACCTAACAAGACCTGCATACTCTTCTTTTACCACAAGACTGTCCTACCAGAGGCTGTGGGAGGAAGAAGACCATAAATGAATACCCAAGGCCAAGAAGCTGTTGAGTCATCTACCTTACAGGAAACTGGTGGTGTTCAACTTACACTTTCTCTGGAGTTCTCTCACAAGAACTCCAAAAATCCCCATCAAATAGGAGCAGGGGTTCTGCAGCATGATGTAGGATATTCCAACCACATTCTGGTCTTGGCCTCCATTTTCTCCAAGAAGACAGTCCCATGGTCGTGTTAAATGCATTTTTAAAGCTTTTCCTACCAGTTTGTGTCTGGACTTTCCACTGGTCGCTTGCCTGCTGCTACATTTGAACAAACGCATTCACACATGAAAGCAAAAGGCACAAAATTTTCCTCATGTGTCATGATGAGGGAGTTGCTCTCCTTCATGCCAGGGAGATCAGGCAGCCCAAGTTCCTCAGTAATTTTAAGAGCCTCTGCAGTGCTTCCTAGCAACAAGATGAACCTGGTAATCTATAGCAATTTCTACAGACAAACAAACAAACAAACAAATGAATAATAGAAAATTAGTCTAATACATCAGCAACCACAGTTAGCATGAAGAAATACTCATTAGCAGTCATCAAAAGGAAAAACCGGTATGTTTGCTTCCCAGATTTAAATATTTAATATATAGACCAGACCTACAAAATGGAATTTGTGATAGGATAGCGTGTAAAGCAAGCTATATCCAAGCCCACCAAATCACTTGTTTTATTTAGGTATTAGGTTATTGTGACAGCATGTATATATCCTACAATATAGGTGTTGTATACCTTCCTTATTTAAAACCTTTAGTTTTTATGCACACAGAACACTCTGCTTTAAAGAGCAGCTGATTAATACATGCAGGAAGAGTGATGTTAGGCAACAAGGAAGCAATGGTAGCCAATACAGAGCAGCTTGTTGGTAGCATTCTAGTTGACTAATGGTAGTTACTTTTTTTCCATTAGAACCAGAATAAAGGAAAAATTTAAGGAGAAATCGGAAAGACAGCAATGTGGGGGTTTTAAATAAGCAGCTCACACGTGCAGAGTAGCATGGAGATTGATCAAAGGTGTATTAAATTTCAATGGTTTGGGTAGGTACACTGGCATAGAAGGGCAGGCCTAAGAGAGCAAGCACAGGGTGACAGTAATATTGCCTGTGCATGACCTTGAAAATGAGCTTATATAGGAAATGATGCTAAAAGAAGAGTTATATAATCAAAATGGAACATTCTGAATGCATGTAAAGTAAAACAAACTAGCAGAGCCCAGAAGAGAAGATGGTGAAGCTGGTATAGTACAAGTTGACAGGAGCCTAGACAAAAAAATCAAGCATCCATATAACTAGTTATTTGCTTCACTTACCTAGGATTTTTCATTTCTTGAAGAAGTGAGAACTGGACCAGGAATCTTTTTGTAATTATTTAACTTCTTTAAAATTTATACATTTGGGGTAACCAGTGAAGTGCTGGGTCAAAAAAGAAAAAGATACAAAAATTTAAATTGTGTCTATGAATATCTCTGAATTTCTTGCACAGTTTTAGAATCTGTTTCCCAGGAGTTTAACCACACAATACAGAAAAAGAAAAGCAATACTTGCATTTTTCTTCCTTGATCATTTTGATACCACTCACAATAGTCCCCACAAAAACTAATGTCTACTTGAAAGGTTTTGTGTCTATAGCCCATCCTCATTCACACAGAGTGTCAATAGATATATCTAAAAGTTCAGAAACAGCCTTCAGACAAAATAACACTATGGCAATGGCAGAGATGCAGCTGTCTCACTGGGGTTTATACTCCTCTTGAGGACAAAATACCATTCAAAATATCTGCAAAACATGTAACTGGTGCTGTTAAAATGCAGAACTCATTAAACTACGAAGTGGCAGATTTCAGCCTCTTCTTGTGCCTGCAAGGAGTCTTGAAAATAATTTTTTAGAACCAGCTCTACCTGCCAGGCTCAAGTGCTAGTAGGTAAGCCTTCAACTCCTACTTGGGACAGGAGTAATCTCTGCAAATGGGGGTTTTTTCAACAGCAGCTTCAGAATAAATTCTTCATTTCACCCACCATTAAGTAGCAACTTTTCTCTTGTTCTTGGTATCACTGGGAAAAAAAATTAAAGAGGTTTGGGTGAAAAGAAATGTGAATTCAACAGTATATGCAGTAAAACCCATATATACAGCCAATTTTATAACTACCAACACCTTAAAAATTCCTCATTCAGACACTTGTGCCTCCTTCTCCACATACAAAATCTGGGTGTGCTATTCAAACATTTGTGCTTGAAAATTGGTCTCCCAGTGTCTAGAACAATCCCAGTGACTTTGAGAGAAGGGGACGTTTTATCTAGAGTAGAGCAGGTAGCTAACAGTAAATGTCATGGCACCATGTTCTTGGAAGATGTTTTCTGTGATTGGTCAGGGCAGATTGTTTTTCAGGGCTCTTCTGCATTTCCAAGAAAATTCTACAAGTCTGTGTGCAAGATCTTACAGGCAGAGTTTTTTTAAATCTCTACTGTAGCAACATTTAATGGTCTTCATCCCCAGTGAACACCCCACTGGAGGCTTTACAAGCACAGAAAAAGAACATAAAATGTCTTCTAATGATAAATTGATGAAGGTGGAAGCACATGTAATTAAAGTTGAATGTGCTTATGGTCAGACCACAAAAATGCCAGCCTTGCTCACTAGGAACAGGGCTCTAAAACCCTAAAAGTTTCATTTCTCCAGTATGTCATGAGATACAGTGCCAAAGAACGAGTGGTAACAGATACCAGAAGCTTTCTTATTGACTACCACCAAAAATTACGTAGTTTACTGACTCCTCAAGAAGCTGAAGTAGATTGGAAACTACTCCTATTCAGTCTAACTCCAATCTAGCTCTATAGCATGAAATCATAAAAGTCTGTATGAGCTCTTCACTCAAGTACAGTCATGTTACCTCAGCACAGCTCACATGGATTAGCTTTGCAGCACTAGCAGGACTCGTTCTGACTCCTTTTTCCATGCTTATAAGTTAAAAAAAATAGTTTATGTCTTACATTAGTTTATATTGTCTCCTTGTCTAAAGCTAAAGGAAGCACATATGTGTAGGCAAAGCACATTATGATGCTATGCAATTAAGTTTATTGTTGGAGGAAGAAATACATAAATGCTGAAATTACTTTTTTCTTCCTCCATGCATACCCTGCAGTGGGGACTGGTTTGCTTTTCCTGTGCTAGCTATGACTTAGATTTGTTACTGCAACTGTAGAAACAGGAAATTGTGAGGTGACTTCTAGGATAATAAATCAGGATCAGCTATTAAGTTTTAATTGACTATTAATTTAACATTTAATGATTTAATCATTTAATTGGATGTTAAGCATTGTCTGGGGATTGGGATTCGATATTAAGTTTTTCAGATTAATCCTAAAATTGAACAGGTATTTATAGATAGACATGCAGTAACCTTTCAAAAAGAGCCACGAACAAACATTAGATATGAAGAGTGGTGAGGAATTATGTGCTGATTTTGGTTTTCCTTGGCTGCTCCAGATGAAGAAAGCTTGTCTTAAACACAAAAAGCTCTACCCCTGTAGTTCATTACTCAAAGGTTTCAGGGTATCATTCCTTAATAAAATAATGGAAATCAGGATTATCTTGATATTTATTTATTGATATTATATATATCAAGTCTTAGAGGCTGCCAGAACAGCAAGAATATTTTGGTGATAATACTACCCATGTAAAAAAAAGAGCTGCCAAAAATTAGGTAAAACTATGCAGAGAATTTTAAGCAACATTATTTAATGAACTTAAGAAAAATGTTTATTGTTAATAAACCTTGCCTCCCAAAGCCTCACAGCAAACTGAGAGCACATCATGGTATTCATATTCTGCTACCAGGCTCTTTCTTCATTGAAACAACATAACCTGGATTTGGCAAAGACCAGTCAGCCTTTACTCCATTCCCTGCCAGTGCCACAGAGGTTCTTATAACTTATTACAAGTGCTTAGTGCTGTTTATTTTATTCAAATCTGTCTTGTGGCTGAGCTTCTTCCCTTGGAAGAAAAATTGCACATTTCTTTCATGGATGTGACAAAAACTTTTGGCAACTCAGGCTTCTGAGCATGTGTACTCTCAAGTCAGTGAATCCTAGACTGGGTGACAGAAATGTCACTAATACTGAACTAGCCTGCTCTGTATTTTTTGAGGCAAAATTTATTTATTTTTGGGCAAAATTTATAGTGTGGCTGTTTTTTTGTTTTTTTTTTCTTTCAAAACCAACAGATATTCTCTTAGAAGTATTTGGGACACTTTCAACCTTGGTAATTTAAAGTTGTTTATGACAAAACAGTGAACGCAGGGAGAAGCAGCTTGTTGTGAATTATGACTGCAATTTGGAGAAGAACTTTGGTTGATCTTGAATATGTATTCACTTAAAAAGAGGCTCAGCTTTTTTTTTGGATGTGAACAAAGCACTCGAGAGTGACCATCCCTGGTAGGATGCCTGATTCTTTCCTGATGCACTGCAAATCCACTCCCCACAGAACTTTCCTGACTCTAATGGCTTTGTTCTGCCACTTACCAACTCTTCTATGAACTGGAGTGGTGGATTTTTAGCAGAGAACATTCTATGTTTTACCTGCTAGTCCAGTAACTCTGAGAGAGAGTGATGACAGGCTAAGATCCCAGATAGTGGTGTAAATAGAACCTGGAATTTTTTAAAATCATGTGTTGTTAAATGTTACCTACAGTTCTAGCACAGAACTGGGAGCCAGATCTGGAATCTGACTCAAAGTGTGTCATTAGGCAGATAATTTAATTCACCTCATTTCTTTGTAAGATGGGGATAACAATAATTATTCTTATATGTTGCTTTGTGTTGTGTATCCGAAATAGGATGAGTATTATTGCTGCTAATTAAGCATTTTAATCCTCAAATTCCTTTTCTTTTTAAACTTTAATAAGTGTTTACCCTCCCTAATGCTAGGGAGGAAAAAAAACATGTTTGTGAAGCAGCTGCTAAGGATATTTCCCAGAAGATATTTAATATTAATTTGGGATTGAGTCATCTGTTTCAGATAAAGGGACACTGCAAGAAATAATATGTGAGAGTGGAGATTTTGAGTAAGATCTTTTCAAAGCAAAATCAAAGCAGCTGACAGACCTGTGCCTTTCAGCTGGCTTCCACCTCCCCTGTACTCTCAGTCCAGAAATCAGCATCGTGTTTTCTCAGCAGCTCAACTAGAGAGAGTAAATGCAATAAGATTGCTTAAAAACCAGGCAGAGCTGCAAGTGACAGGGTTACTGATGCTGTTTCCATCTCAGCTGAGACCTCTTCCTTTCCACCACCAGCCAGCCCAGCTCAGGGGAGCACTGGACAGTTGTGAGGCCCCTGGACAGCAACTGAATTCCAAGCTAACCATTCCCTAACCATGTCTCTTCACAGTTGTCAAAGATTAATGGCTTTTCTCCAAACCTTAAACTTTGGCAGTAGAGTCTCGTGCCTAAAATTAAAACAGTACTTTTAAAGCAAACTCCTGACTCCAATGAAACCAGGAATTTCATCCACAGATTTTTTAAGAGATCATATGTCAGGCTTGTCTTCTCATAAGTGGAAGATTGTAATCTGTCTCATCTGTCATCTCTTCTAAAAAGCATAACAAGGCAAAATTGAACTTCTCTTGCTTCCCAATATCTAATTCCTGAAATAGCATCATTACCTATCTGTAGATGTCCAAAAAAGGAAAATCATACTTTCCACCTTCCTCTGCAGAAGAACTTGTGCTACAGTATATATTTCTAGTGATGCTTCTTACTCCTATTTCTTATGCAGAAATCGTCACAGAATGCAATGTTCACCTGCAGTTTTCTAATGAGGATATGAGACACATCTAAGTTACTTAGGGCATCTCTGTTGTGCAGCAAATGTGGACATATAAACCATGAGGAGTAGCTTAAAACCTGCATGTCTGCCTTTGGATGAATGAGATGAATTTTTTTTAAAAGCAAGTATAAAAATGTAGGTGATTGAAGTAATTGACAGCACTGAAAAGGATTTTATAAATGCAAGGTTGGAAAAAAATTAAGCAGATCACAGGAGGACTTTGCATTTTAGAAGGGATGATTGTATGTTGGGAGTTAGTTTCCCTGAGTCACACCACTGAGAAGATTAGCATTATGCCTCTGGTTGCAACAGAAATAGGATGTGTCTCATTTTGTGTAACATGTAGGTCAGAAACTGCCAGTACAAAAAAATGCACATGTAATGAACTTCATCCACCAGCAGTGATCTCGTTGTCAGGTTTACTCTACAGGGAACAAAGAGAAGCATCTCCAGAAGGAGATTCATACTAAAATAGGTGTCTAGAATAAGTGGGGCAAATTATCCTCAGAGATGTCTGATCTTTCTCATTTGCTGCAGAGGTCCCTGATTATTGACTTATGTTCCAGTGTTTCTTTTAGAAGAATTGTTGAACTAGATACAAACATAAAGTGGGATGATGTCTGTGCTGCTCTTTGGTTTACACATTGTTGCCCAAATTAGGTAGGCACTGATTATGTTTTTCTTCACTGAAAACTACTGGGAGGGAATGTTAGTATGAGGCACTAACAGGAGCAGATTAGCTGTACAGTGTATGTCCAGGGCTGACAGATTTACAGTGGTACAAATGACCTTATAAACATTAGAAGACTAATGTTTAAAGACAGGAATCTGGTTGTGACCATAAAGGATCTTCTAAAGGGGGTGGGGAGTTGGGAAGGAAAGCTTTGTTCTTAAAGTTCATTATTTTAATAGAATGCTATTTTTTCTACACAGGGAATCCAATATCATAATTTATGAACACATGCTATAAAAGACAAATAAGTTTTCAATGGTTCAGAGGGCTTATTCCACAGCACAGTGTGTTAGATGTGCTACAGTGCAAGAAAAGGATGATCTTTAATAAGATTTTTATCTTACTAAATAAGATAAAATAATAATAATAATCTGTCTACTTGCTCCCCAAATATGTTTTGTATAGACTCTTTCAAAGTTATCAAAAACTAAATAATGACAATGGAGGCTTAACCATCAATAAAAGTGTTGCTTTTTAAATAGACTGTTAGCATAAGAAACCAGGAGGTGCAGTAATTGTTAAGGACATTATGAGCAGGTCATATCAACTTAAACTTAAGAAAATGCAATGTTAGAGCATGCATCCAGGGATACTGCTACTGGTTCACTGTGTGGAACTGGCATTATTACTTAACCTCTCTGCACTCAGATTTTCCTCACTTGAGTTAACAAATATTTACCCACCTTTAAAAGTACCTTCTGTTCTTCAGAGAAGTGCTGAATAAATACAGGGTTGTATTACCATCATCATCAGGTAATCCTGTTAATCTAACATGCACCCCATGGGTATGTTGAATATGTTCCATGCCACTTGATCATTGTAGTCAGATTAACAAAGGATATTACAGGGATTAACTCTTAAGTAATGGCTACAGCTGCCCACTATGTGTGTTTACTATAGCCCCAAACCAGGGTTCCAGATCCTCTTGCCTGTAGTGAGGAGAAGAAATGCACTTGACTACTACAGAACCAGTTTTGCATTCAAAAGAACATTATCTTGACCTCTTTGTTACCAGTGAGAGGTTTGTAACACAACCTGTTGCACAGTGCCCTGGTAGCTGCTCTGCTGCTAGCACCAGGGAAGGCAGCATCAGCCCTACCACAGCTCCAGCTCTCTGCCTGCCACAGGAGTTATGCAGAGTTGTTATAAGGTTAAAACTATCTCATGTCCCACTACAGTGTAACAAGCACAGCTCACAGTCATGTCTTGACTACTTTATAAAATCCTAGCTGGAGACAAGGCCCTCTCCAGTGTAATGCAGCTTCAAAATTGGCTCTGCTTTGAGCTAGAGGTTGGAACCCATGACATCCCCAGGCTACTTCCAACCTCAGTTATTCAATTATTCTACAAAATCAGGAGTAGCCTCAGTGGCATGGAGCTCAGCATGAACTGATAACACTCCTTGGCTACTGAAGACATACTTTAGTAGTTGTCTCAGAGTAAGCTCTGTGTTGCTACAGCAACACTTTATCAGTGCCCCAGCTAGTTCTGGGAAGACTGTGTGATTTGTTAGCACACTTCTCCTGGGGTATAGCTCCAACTTCCCCATCCTGCTGTTAGCAGTGCTATTCACTGGCTTTATTTTGTTGCAGTGAAATGAGGCAATGAGGCAATCACGTGTGGCTAATTACGAGGTGGGAAGTGTGAGCTTGTACCAAGCCCACCTGTGCCCAATTAAGGCCCACCCCAACTGCACATGAGCAGGATTGGGCAACCAATAAAAGGTGAGCTTCAGAGTACAGGCCCAGCTCTTTCTCAAGCAGCCAGAGGAGGAGGTCAGCTGAGTCCAGAGCACAAGCACAGAACAAGGCCAACCAAGTCTAAAGGTGACAAGATCAGGGCACTGTTTGTGCACCCCAACGAGAACACCTGCTTGACTTTGAAGCGCTGTGCCCCAAGAAAGGTGGTGTCTGCTACATCTTGCCATTTCATTTCACTGGTGCTCGGTGAATCTCAGAGCTGTAAATAGATATTAGAAATGTTTTCAGCTGAGGATGGCTAAAATGGGGTCTGAGGGAAAGGAGAGCACACAAAACACTCCATCACCTGCATGTGTTGCAAGTAAGTCTCTTATTGGACTGTGGAGGGAAAGAGAAAGAAAACATTTGCTTGTAAATGCTTGTCTTAGCTCAGGAGGTCAGAACTTGAAGTTTTCCAGCTGGTATGAAAAATGGAGCTCAGGTACAAAGGCCGGGAGGG
Source organism: Heliangelus exortis (assembly GCF_036169615.1). Classification (NCBI taxonomy): domain Eukaryota; kingdom Metazoa; phylum Chordata; class Aves; order Apodiformes; family Trochilidae; genus Heliangelus; species Heliangelus exortis. Next base: position 4,883,947 of record NC_092431.1, read on the forward strand.
TGGGGTTTGTTTGCTGGTTTGGTTTTGTAGCACTTGGCTGTTGTCTTTTTTTTTTTTTTCTGCTCTTCATTGCCATTATAGAATAGCTTGTGGTATTGAAGTACAGACTTCTGACACTCCAAATTTCCATTTTCAGCTGTAACTTTTTCAAATCTTGTGGTAAGCAGTTGGACAGGGACTATATATGGAGGAAAACTACTGCTGCTTTCCTCTGTCAGACACTCACCATTCAGACACATGTTAGAATATTAGCACTTCCCAATAACAAATGTTGGGAGTGCTCTGTATACTATTCCTGTACCACTCACTCTGACCTTTGTAAGCTGTAAGCAGATACCAGCCAAGAATCTGTTATCTGGTCTCATAATAGTGGCATTAATGTGAGATATTGTAAGTCTTCGAAAGGAATGTTTATAGGGATGAGGTCTTCTATAAATAGCACAGAGAAAGTAACTTGAAAACTCTTATCACAGTGGGTGTGCTTTTCCCTTGTCTTTTTTTCTGAAGACTCTAAGTTGCTTGTTTGGATCCCACGTTTATCCCATTTCAGTATTGGAGCTTAGCCTTTTTTGTCTTTTGGAAGACAATCCTTGTTCTTACTGCCACATAATGAGAGAGAGAAGCAGGATGGTACTATGAGTTTTTCATATATCCTGACTGCAAAGGAAAAATGTAGTTATATAACTTGTTCATATGAGGTGCCACGGTTTCCCTGACATCCTTTTTATTTTTTTTTTTCAGAATGAAATAGAACTGGAATTCGCATAGTGGTGAAATTTCATGTTCATGTGACTGTATGTGGTGTGCAAGTCAGTGTCTTTATTATGTCCTGTGCTTTGACACTCAGCATTTCTTTTTGCATTTATAACTGAGGAGAAAGCAGTTATAAAGCAGTAGGTGGTTTACATAGCTTGAGAGAACAGCACAGACATGGGAGAGGCAGGTGTATTGTGGTGTATGGGAGGAGTAGGAAAGCCCTTACAGAACTATGGGAAACCCCCTGGAGAAATTACTCCATTCACAGGGAGGTTGCTGCTCACCTGCAAGTACTTCAGAACAGCTCCTGTGGGAAGGCATCTTTGCCAGGTGTGCCAGTGCAGCTGGTTTTCTTCTGCCTCCCTCAGGGCTCTGCATGAAATTGAAATCTGTAGTTGCCACATCCTGGTTTGTGCTGGGATTTAATTTGATCCTGAAGGTCAGTAGCAGCTTTTTAATAAAACTTACCATGAAGTAGCATTTATGCAGTTATTAAAGCATGTTTTTACAAAGCCACAGCAGTCTAGTAATTACTTAGTAATTTCACTTATGTACAAGATACTGCTAAACAGAGCAGTGCCCACAATGCCAAATTGGGTGGTTAAAGGTGATTCAGCAAGGGATGGCAAAGAAGGCCATCCCTTTGTTTTCTCTCTTATTGCCTTAATTTTTTTATTACACCAGTCTGTGAAGACAGCCAGTTTCTAGAAACTGCTAAGAGAAGTCTGCAGTGGCTCTTCAGCTTCATCCTGACATAATTAGGGCTGTCCATAGCCTCCCTCACATTCCTTCTCTGTTTTCTTGAAGTAAACCTTTTTTCTCATGAGAGGCCCTTTTCACTCGTTATTTACAGCTTATTTATTATCTGTAGCATTCCCATCTGCATGACACCTCACTGCAACCTCAAGGTCATGCTCTGACCATATTTCTCTGAACAAATGTCATGTTCACACTAGCACTCAATTACCTTCTTCCTTTCTCTCTGTCTCTGGTTTAAGGGCAATAACTTAATCAAGTCCTTCTTCAGTATTCTTGTGCTGTAGTCATCCTTAAACACTACAGTAATAACATTCAGAAAAGTCCATCCTTCCAATGCAGGAACAGAAGAACTGATACATGGGTCAGGCCCAAGCTTTGTAAATCTTATTGTCTCCTCCTTGGCAGTAGCTTAGAGTCCCAGAGAGATACACACCAGCAAATTTTAAGAGTAACCTTTCCTTGGTCTTCTCACATCCCTCAGAGGAGGCAGTGTGTCTTTCTACCTGCTCTACCAGAAGGCTGTACAATTTGATCCAGAAGATTTATCTTCCAACAATCTGTTTTCTGATCACCTTTTTTTTTTTTTTTTTTTTTCCCCCTCATACACATTTTTATAACTGCTTTATTTCTTTTTACATTTCTGTTGTAACCTGTCCATTGCAGGATGCTTAGGATATAAACCATGACAGGGAAACTATTTGGAGACATGGAATAGACCTGATGGTTGTGTATGGTTAGGCTGAGGTGGAAATGTAGAAGAAGGGACAAGAAGATTAATCTGAATGTCAGAAATACTGTAATAATAGTGAAAAATTATTCATGTTTTATTGGCTTCTAAGGCTGAAAAAGACAGTTCCAGTCTAAGTTACAATCCTTTCCCCCCCCAGTTTGTAAAATGCTGTAATCCAAGCATTTTCTTCAGTCTGAAATAGCAGAATGGAAAATATGCTGAATAAGGACCATTTCCCATGGAGCTGGATGATGTGCAGATGCCTCACAGCCTCTAATGAATTAATCTAACACACATGGATTTATTCTGAGGCAGAGGCAAATGGTAACATCCAAGTTACAAAAAGGAACACGGGAATGAAAGAACAAACTTCTCAGAAGACATTTTTGATGCACAACTTTAGGTATTTAGAGATGCTGAGTACCACTGACTGATCCTGTTTTGTAGAGCTTTGTGTTAGAATATTTGGCTACCCCATTTTGGTTACCCAAAGCCAAATGAAGCATTCAAGCACGCTGATTTCCATGTTCCCCCAAAGTTTTTCTAGTGAGTGACTGGGAATGACGAGTGCTTCTCAGCAGCCACAGTTCCCAGCTCAAATGCCAGACCACACCACTTTTCAGTCAAAAGAGTAATTTCTTCATCTCTCTTTGCTAATGGCTGTAGTTCATAGAATCATAGAATCCTAGGGGTTGGAAGGGACCTCGAAAGATCATCTAGTCCAACCCCCCCTGCCAGAGCAGGGCCCCCTAGAGTACATCCCCTAGGAACGTGTCCAGGCGGGTTTTGAATGTCTCCAGTGAAGGAGACTCCACAACCCCCCTGGGCAGCCTGTTCCAGGGCTCTGTCACCCTTACAGTAAAAAAATTTTTTCTGATATTCAACTTGAACCTCCTATGCTCCAATTTACACCCATTACCCCTTGTCCTATCACTGGTCACCACTGAGAAAAGCCTAACTCCATCTCCCTGACACTCACCCCTTACATATTTGAAAACATTGATGAGGTCACCCCTCAGTCTCCTTTTCTCCAAACTAAAGAGACCCAGCTCCCTCAGCCTTTCCTCATAAGGGAGATGTTCCACTCCCTTAATCATCTCAGTAGCTCTGCGCTGGACTCTTTCAAGCACTTCCCTGTCCTTCTTGAACTGAGGGGCCCAGAGCTGGACACAATACTCCAGGTGCGGCCTCACCAATGCAGAAGCAAGTAGTTCTGAAGCAAGTAATTCAATAATAAAGATAAAAATGACATCCAGGAAATACTGACTGTCTTCACATGCCTTGACAGTACTCCCTATAGAGTAGGATTAACCATTTGTATCTAGTCCCTATCTGTTAGTAAAGCTGTAGTTTTAGAAATGGAAACTTTCATTACTGTATTCAGTAGCTGCATTCTTGGATTTTTGCTCTGTGTCTGTGTTGTCTTTTTTACGTTTTTGTTCTTTTTATTTTGCTTCTCAAGTATAAGTCAGGAGACAAATGGAAGAGGTCACCTGTTCTTTTCCTGTAGCTGGAAGACAAAATATTTCTCTTCCATGAGGCTGAGCATCTGTATCTATATATGTTTATATATTCCTTGATAGAATGCAATATATCTATTTACTGATTAAACTATCTTTCTTCTGATATTTTTTTTTTAGTTACTGTAACAATACTTGAGAATATATGTGTGCACTGCTGCTATTGCATCTGTATTTTATTTATTTTTATATTAATTTTGTTTTTTTGTTTTTTTCTCCATGTCAACTTCAACATCTAAAACACCACCTCTGGCTTCCTATCAGATATTTCTCTCTATATCTGGGGATGTTTCTGTTGTTGTCTTAGCTAGGTTGTCTGTTCTTCTCAAGCTGTTCTGCAAGGACTCTTCTGTTGGTTCAGTCTCCTGCCTTCTTAGTCTGGGTCCGGTGGTTTAATCACAAAGGAAAGGCTTTCTTCAAGCAAAGCCTCTTCCCAGGCTGCTTGGGATGTCATTTGCTGAGCTGGCAGTCGTGGGGCTGTGTCTGTCATCCTCAGACACAGCCCTGTCACAGTAGGTAGGGGGCATCGTCACCCTTCCACTGGCGGCTCACTAGAGCTGAATTTCTCCCCCTCTGTTTCCCTGATAGCTATTTAAGTTAAGCTCCCTGCCTTCACACTGACAGGCTCACCAGACTGTCTTGTGTATTGTCTGTGTACATTTGAGGCTTAGGATCAGTCAACAATCGTGTGGTGGTGATCGTGTCAGCAGCACGAGAGGGGACCATGTCCCGCTTACCCCTGTCAGAGAGAGCTGCCAAACAGAAGAAAATACTTCAACCCTTTCTGACAGCTGCTGCCCAGGAAAGAGAACTGCAGATCAGCAATACCAGCTGCCAGCAGGAGTTGCAGGGAACTTGGTGAGCTGGTAGAGGCTGGAAGGAGCCAAGAGGACATGAGGCTGTGTTATACTTTAGGCACTCAAGTGTTTTGCTGTAGCTTCAGGTGTTGCCCTCTGTGTTGTCTCTCTTTATAATAAGTATCTTTATGTAAGTATCTTCTGTTGGTTCGTTTTTCTATGCTTCGAATCCACAGCAAATACTGAGTGGCAAGTTCTGTGTACTGTGATGATTGCACAAGTATTTTTGCAGAGATCTATGCTGCCACTGTAGCCCTTGCAGCTCCCGAAGCAGGAATGTTTGGTGGTGACCCCATACCTCCAGCTGTGGTTCACAGCCTGTCTGTAACCAGCAAATACCGGTGTCTGTACCAGAAATGTTTCTGTAGCCCAGGGAGGTGGGTGAGGAGACAACAGCTTCTGACAGGTCACAGCGTGAGGTGGAAGTTCCCTCTGGTGGAGGAACAGACTTACTACAGACAGAAGAGCAATGTGGTGGTGTGGATACTCTCAAAATGATTCTTAGGCGTGCTGACCTTTAATTACATGTATGTCTATACCTTCAACATTGGCTGAAGGCTACGGGTGCTGTCAGCTTTCTGGGGACTGGTACAGAGAGCCTACAGAATAAAATATGGTCCTGTTATAGAAGATGTTGAGCTAAGTAGAAGAAAGGTGTTAGGTAAGGACTGGATACTGGGTGATGATGAGCACCCTGTGGAAGTGGACAAAAAAGGAGTTTGAGGATGTCTGTGGCCACTCGAGACTGGAGAGGTCTGTGGTCAGATCCTAGATTCTGCTGTCTCTGGGTTGAAATGTCCAGTCTCTCCCTAGAAGAGTTCCTCCCAGCTTACTTGTGATACTTGAAGGAATTTCAGCCTCTTTCAGCAATGCTGTCTCAGAATGATGGGGAAAATCTGCTGCAGATGCACAGTCCTAGAAAAGAACAATGTGTTGGGCATGGAAACAGAGTGCAGTGCAGTCAAGGTGTTTGTAGCCCTGGCCCTAGAGCCTGACACCAGGGCAACTGCTCCATGGAGCAGCCTCCAGGTGAAGACTGGGGCTGGTCTCATGGTGGCAAGCTTGAGAATGATCTAATGGTTGCCATGAGACTGAAACACATCATGAATTCCCAGGGGCATGTGTGCTTCTGATAGAGGAAAAATACCAAAGCAGTGGAAGATGATTTCTGTTAATCTAATCACATTTGGCATGTGCCAACATAGTGAAGGAAAATCAGAACCCAAAGGAAGTGCAGGGAAAAACAACCTGCTGGTAAAACCAGTGTCTGTTGTGTATGTGGGCAAATTGGACTTGATAGCCATGAGACCCCCTGATGAAAACTGACATGGAGGAGAGACTGCTGCTGGCATCTCTGACAGTGGTGGGGATTCACCTGGGTCGTGCAGCCAGGACCCTTGTCGGTTGTGCTGCAAACTTTGGGGCATGAAGGGGATCCCTCCCTTCCTATATATCCAAGAATTCCATGAACACCCTGCCTTGGCTTTGCCCTGACATTGGCAGGAGCAGTCGGTGGGGTTTGCTCCGTGCCCTGCTCCACAAGCGCAAAGACCCCCGCCCGCCTGGCGCTGCCTCCACCGCCCCCGAAAACTCCCCTTTCCCCCCCATGTGTGTGTGGGGGGTGCCTCCCGCTGGGGAGGCCGGAGGGGTCTATTCCTCCTCCTCTCTCTCTCCCTCCCTCCCTCCCCTCCGGCAGCTCCGAGCAGGGCGGGGGGCGGCCGGGCCCGGCTGCGCGTTGGCTGCGGGCGGTGCCGCCAGTGAGGCTGCGCTGAGGCTGCGGGGCCGGATGGCCGAGCCGCCCGCCCCGATCACTCGGGCGGCGGCCGGCGGCGGGCGAGGAGTCGGGACCAGCCCTCCCTGCCGGGAGAGCCACCGCCATGGTCTCATGGATCATCTCCAGGCTAGTCGTGTGAGTAGCTGCCGCCTGGCACCTGGACGCGTGTGCCCGCATGTCCGTGCGTCTGTCTGTCTGTCTGTCTGCGGTGTCCGCGCCTGCTGCCTCGTACCGCTCGTCCCCGCTGTGAATAACGCGGTGGCGGCGATACGGCTAAATTTAGCAGGTTGTTGTTAGGGATGGTGCTGTTCGGTGGGTGAAGGAGAAAATAGGCGGGTTAAACGGTATTTTCCAGCGTGGGAAAATTACCAGGAGGTTGGGAGGCAGAATGCCGCTGTGCTGCACAGCGCAAGGTGACAGGGGAGGAGGGCGATTGGCATCGCCCCGCGATGAGAGCGCTGAGGGTCAGGAGGGGGAATCGAGCATCAGCGGGTGGGAAAATGGACGTGGATTGATTTGGGCTTTGTTAGAGGGGCTCGGCGCGGCGGGCAGGGCCTCTCCGGGGCGCTGGGGGAGGCGGCCGAGGGGTCTCGCTACGGCTCTCCCTATAGCTTACCCCTTCTTTGTAAAAGAAATACCAAGAAATTCTTTCTTCTATGCAACTTGCTGCCCACCCTCTCAAAAGACGTTCTCGATTTCCCTGTAACCTGTCAGCTTGGGAGGAGAAGCGTGTGGCTCTTTGCACTTGTCCTACAGCTTTTCTGTAGCTGGAAGCTCTATAGGTGGGGATACATGTAGGAATTCCCTGGAAGTGCTCCCCAGACGACTGGGGAAAATCGATCAAGCTCGAGGTGTGTGTTCATCTGCCCCACCTGAGAAAAAATTCAGTGAGAAAAGGGCATTTTTTAATGCTCCTATTCAGGAAGGGGTAGTTTATGCTTAAGGTGGGGCAGATGGATGGCTGATCTGCCTTCCCTCTGGAAATGAGGGTGGTCGAGGTTAGTGCTCTGGAACAGATGATTAATTTGCCACTTTCCTCTGTCCAGTACATATAACTGCAGACTCAGGAGGACATCTGTTGTGCTCTTAAGTTATAGTAGAGGGTTTGTCACTTTCTTTGTCTGAAAGAAACGTGCCATGATGTTGCACCATCATCATAGTTCCAGAAAGACATTTTCAAGGTCTCCTCTTTTGTCATACGAGATAAAACATCAAAAGAAAAACTCACTTTGATTTTAGCTATAGCTCTGGATCACTAGGACATTGGATGTTTGTCAGATATGAAGATTTTGGGGGATTTCAGAGTTTAATTTAACCCCTGTAGGTATATGATCTGGATTCAGCTGTAGCTGTTGCTGGCTGTTACTGGCTTTGCACTTCATTCTGGGAAAGCCTGTTAAATGATTAAATTATTGCATTTTTATAGTAGAACTGCAGCTACCTCTGAAAGCAATGTCTGAAATGTAGCTTGTATTGTCCAAAGCTCTTATTCTTTCCTCTCTACTAGACTAATGTTCATGTTGAAAAAACCCTGCCATCATGTAACCAAGCTAATCCTCAAGAACAAAGAATGTGATGGTTAACTCACTTGCTTCAGCTCAGGCACATAAACACAGGTGATTCATCTAAGATACATGGACTGAGTAAAAACCTGATTGGGGCAGGACACAGCAGTTGACATCTTCAGTCAGGTAATTAGCTGAACATAAAAACCTTCCCATTCTCTTCAGCTCTCTCTGAATCTCTTGTCACAGTAAGAAACCAGCTGTGTAGAGGGTGGTACCAATTATGTGTTAAGTTAGAATTTCAATAGAAAATCTAATCTGCAGTGTAAATATAAATAATTTTTTTAATTGTAGCAATAAAAAATTTTTTTACAAGGAAACTTAGAGCAAGCCAAGCTTGATCACCACTTTTTGCAATGATACTCGGTGTATATCCACCTTTTGAGCATATTTTGCATGAGGAGATTCTGGTTTGTTATAGTCCCCATAAGAAATTTGGACTCTGCACAGTATTTCTTAAAATGCCATTTATTAGAGCTAACATTATGAAGAAAAAGAGGAGAGTATAGATAATTTTAGCTCTCTTCAGAAGCTGGGAACCTTGAGCTGCCCAACATGGAACAGCTCTCCAGTGTGGATCCAGCATGCTGTATAGATCTGTCTGTGGAAAGATTGCCTTACATTTTGGTCTTTTGAGACTGGTATAGAATTAAGGGAAAAAAGCAGTTATTTCTACAAGCAAATGAAAACAATTTTTCCAACACTTTTAGGTGAAGACAAACAAGGTGAACACAGAATTAAGCCACATGCAGGTGATTTAATTGCTGGTGACCATTGTGAGCTTCCTACAGGTTCCTATGTTACAATTAACCTTATGGGTTGGTCCTGCATCCCAGGGGTATGCACAGCAGCACAGTGTGGGACAGAAGGCCAAGGTGTATGTGAAGCACAGCACTGGTCTGCACCCATTCAGATTAGCTCTAAGGTGTACAGTGGTCTTCATCTTAGGATCAAGACAAAGATTTTAATGTATCTAATTGGTTTTCCCATCTCAGAATGAATCACTGGTTGATTGATCAGTACAAAGAGCTCTGAGTAGAATAGCCACCTGGCTGGGCTTTTTTTTTTTTTTTTTTTTTTTTCCCTGCATGTGCTTATTTTTTTTATTATTTTTTTTCCCCCTCAGATCTTATTAGCTGAGAAGGATTATGAGGAAAGTGGTGTAGTTTGGTCATGCTGTGAATATGGCTTTGTGATCTCCAGACTTCTGCTGCTCTCTGTGGGGGTTATGTCTGATATGACTCAGCTAACAGAAAGGGCTTTAAAACAAAAGCCAAACCTTTGCTTTGGCTCTTGGGTGCTTTGTTGCTTGTATTATCCTCAATTTGGTTGTCACCCTCTCTGTCTTGGCAATTTCTATTTAAAAAATGCTACTGAAAAAGAGTGTGAGCACTTCTCTCCCTCTCCATTGTGAAGTCAGGCAGCTCACAGCAAACCATCTCCTGCATCATTTCACCTTCAGTGTTTGGACTTGGTTGACACTGGTCTGGAGAGCTCTCTTCTTCTGTTCTGAGCTGGTAGCTTCCAGAAGAGAAATGACAGAAACTTCAGAGCAGCATCTTACACTGCCAAAGCTGTGTGTTAACAACGAAGGCTTCATTGTTATCAGGACCTGCACTCAATACTGTACAAATGTGAAACAAAAAGATAATTCTGTCCCTGGCTATCTTTTTCTTTAAGAGCTCAGTTCTCACTCTGCTGCAGTCCAGGTAGTTTTTCCACTCACCTCAGTGAGAACACGGTCAGGATGTTCTTTTTCTGTGGTAGTAGATTACGTGTGACTTTTCCACCAAAGGTTTTCTGTGATCACTTTAATTGTGATTGTTGCCTCTGGAGTTATTTGTTGCTTTTCCCCTCACAGTAACTGGAAAGGGATAGCGTTGTTATTCATGGGTTAATTGCAACCCCCTTTTTTTTTTTTCCCCATCATGTCTGCTTACACCTCAAAGGACATCCTGGAACACCTGTATTTCAATTTCTTCCTCTGTGAAGTGTAATGAACTATGCTAAATTTATCTTCCCTGAGACAGACCAGAAGGGATCAGTGGCATGTCCTAACACATACAGTTTATTGCTGTTCCTTTTGAAGGAGACTTTTTTTTTTTTTTTGCCTCAAGTGGTAGAAGCTACTCTTGCAGAAGGACTTGGAATCTATCTGTGTTATTTCAGTCCAGTTCAGGTAGAGCACACAGCACTGGCAGTCCGGGGTGGTTACTGGTCTGCTTTACTTTTTGGCTGTTGTCTAAAAGCATTTTGATGCTAAAAGTGGTATACTGTATATACATCTTGTATTTACATGGAAATCCTTTTATTTTTCCAGAAACCTGGAACTTGCTTTTTGTGCTTGGGGCCATGCAGAACAGAAGCATAGGTTTTGGCTCCAGTTCTGGAAGTTAGGCACATCACATTGCTTGTTGAAAGCCTTTCAATCTGGAATATGTGACAGAGGAAGGAGATGTCAGTAGAAATGAGGCTGGATCAGACAGTTTGTCAATAGTTGAGATGACATTGCATGACTTAGGCATTTGAATTCCTGCTGTGAGGAGCTCAGAAGTGCCTTGTGAATGATAATAAATTGGCTAAACATGTTCTTCATGGTGAAAAAACACAGCTGTAATTATCCTTTTTCCTTGTATTTGTTTTCTTTCAAATCAAAGAATTGGTAATGGCCTGGATGATCTCTTATGGTCTGATATGAAGTGGTGTGGCAGCTTCAGCTGTGTTCGCTGGGAATTTCTGGCCCTGTGTGGAAGTAACAGGGATTTTGGGATTTATCAGAGGCATCCTTTCTTCTGGCTGTTGCTGCAAGTAGATAGGTCTGACAAAACCAAAGAGGAACTGAAGAATCTTATAAACTCATAAGTGAAATTTCCTTCCCTTTCACAATTTGTCAGCTTTCACTTTCTTGGGTATTGTGATGACTTTTTACATGTGATGATAGGGACATCCATCCCTGGACATTTTTAAAAAGAGACTGATGTGGCACTCAGTGCCATGGTCTGGTAACCACAGTGGTTGTGGATTAAGGGTTGGACTTGATGATCTCAGAGGTCCTTTCCAACCTGGATGATTCTGTTATGCCATTTTAGCAAGGGTATGTGAGACTGGCCACCCCCATCCTCAGCTGGTGTAAATCCATAGTGCTACTGGGTCTGACATTGATTTAATCAAAAGACACAGCTTACCTCAGCAGAAAATTTCCATTTTGGAGAAACTTAGCAGATCCTTCCTCCTCCTGTTTTTCATGTGTGTAGGAAGACTGGAGAGATTTATGAATGATAAAAAGAAAAAAAAAAGTCATGTAATGGAGATTATAACTAAAAACCAGTAAGTTGCACAGTCTTATGTGGCAGAGATAGGATCTGCTTAAGTGAGAGAGTGAGTACAAGGCATAGCAGAGCCCTGTGCTTTCAGTTACTGAGATGTCAGCATTAGCCTCTCAGCTGATATGTGCCCCATACGTGAAGATCCTTCTGCACAGTCCATGTTCTTTGCTTGGTGCTGGCAGGTGACGTGAAGGATTCTGGTATTTATTGCTCTCTACAGGCCTCAATGTGAGCAGTGTGAAATTATGTGAACATACAGGAAGGAATGAACCTAGTGTGGCTTGAGCTCTGAGCTAAGCCTCTGGGATCAGCTTGCAGTGGGCTCTTACACATGACTCTTCCGAAGCTGGGAAGTGGGAAGGCCAGAGCCACCATCCATACACGCAGAATTCTCTGAGAAATGTAATCTGTACAATGAGGTGGTGTAATCCCTCTGAAACAGATCCTGCAGTCACGCACCGCTGCTCTCCCCCCCATGAAGAGCAAGTGGTCGCTGTGGCTCCCACCCCCTGCATCTCTGCTGCAGCCCTCGGGGCTCTGCCGAGGGGGCAGGACCTGTTGGTGACAGCAACTGACAGAGGAGCAGCCCGCGCAGGTGCGACATTTGCTTTGCCCTTCATGTGAAATGTGACCGTGCCGATCACACTGCAGGGGATAACGCTGCCTGCTGCTTTGTCAACCGTGACCCAGATTTGCCTGCACAAGCACAGATGTGCTGGAAATGCTCTGAGCCCCACTGGGGAAGGTTTTCTTGCATGCACATCACAGGCCTGGTTTGGTCAGGAAGGATGTTTTACCAGACTAGAAGTTGTGGAATTAGCTAAGGGGCTTGGCCTTTGCAGCTGCCTTTCATACAATCATAGAATTGGCTGGGTTGGAAGGGACCTCAGAGATCATCAAGTCCAACCCTTGATCCACTCCCCCCGTGGTTCCCAGCCCATGGCACTGAGTGCCACATCCAGGCTCTTTTGAAATATCTCCAGGGATGGAGAATCCACCCCTTCCCTGGGCAGCCCATTCCAATGTCTGATCACCCTCTCGGTAAAGAAATTCTTTCTAATGTCCAACCTGAATTTTTGGGACCCTTTGTGGGACCCTTTCCATTTCACTGTATTAAGGCACTTCATTAATTCAGTATTGTGTCACCAGAATAATTTTTACTACCACTTTATTGGTAAGAGCACTGAGGCATAGAGAGATGTGTCCACTATCCCACAGGAAACCAGTGGTAACAGGTAGCACATTCCTCCAGGCTCCCAGATCAATAAATCAATGAAAGGGGATCCAATCATGGGAACTGGGCATTATGTTTGTGGTTTGTTTTATGGATTTGTGATGGGTGTGGGAGGGTTACAGCAAAACTACAGACTTAAAAATAGATTCTACCTGAAGCAGTCAAACAGCTGAAGACTTAAATATTCTGAATAATGTACCATTTCCTTTCAGATCCTCACTGCTATTATCAGTGTCATAGACAGCAGAATGTAACAGCCAAACTGCCTAATTCAGTCTACTAAGGCACTACATTACCTAAAATTGGTAACTTGGTCCCAGCAGGGAGATTTAGAGCCAAGTTACTCAACCTGTGGTCCACAGCTGGCTGACAGTCCACAAAACATCAGGCAGTCTGGGAAAATATTTTATCTCTAAACAAGAAACCCTCATACAGGCAACTGTCACTTACTGCTAAGATTTAATCAGGTGATACCATTGCTATATACAGTTTTAGTTACAAGTTTTGTAATTGTAACTGTTGAATTACTGTTTTGTAAAACCCTGATGTTTCAACATTTTACTGATTTCATGTGGTTTACCCATCATCTGTTTTAAGCAAATACAGTGGGATACAAAGTGAGCTGTGTTTTTCTTTCAAAGGGTGAGATGGTCCAGTGGTTGAGAAACACTCTTCTGTGCTTTTACTGCAGTTACTAGAATCATAGAATCATAGGATTGGCTGGGTTGGAAGGGACCTCAGAGATCATCAAGTCCAACCCTTGATCCACTCCTGCTGCAGTTCCCAGCCCATGGCACTGAGTGCCACATCCAGGCTCTTTTGAAATATCTCCAGGGATGGAGAATCCACCCCTTCCCTGGGCAGCCCATTCCAATGTCTGATCACCCTCTCCGTAAAGAAATTCTCTCTAATGTCCAACCTAAACCTCCCCTGGCACAACTTGAGACCTCTTGTGCCCTCTTGTCTTGCTGAGAGTTGCCTGGGAAAAGAGACCAACCCCCCCTGGCTCCAACCTCCTTTCAGGTAGAGGGAGGCAGACACCTCTGAGAGACTTCCATTAAAAGTCATGTGTTGCACAGAGAAATGTTTTTTCAAGAAACTCTTGGTACAGAGAAGACAAAGGAGGGAATGTAACAATGCCTCCTACTTCTTGACCAATTGCTTCCAGGTACTAAGCAGTGCCTTTACCTTTCTGCTTCCATCTTTCTGCAGACAGAGGTGGTATCTTGGGAATGTTCAGGCTAATCATAAAGGGAATAGAAGATCTAAGTGCTGCAGTATTGGCCAGTTTGGAACCTTTATATATTAAAATTTCTTTTGTGTCCTTATTAGGAAGCTAGGGCCTGAGCCTAGGTTTCCTTTTGTCTGACTCTACACTTGACTTGCTCAGGGTCACTTAGCAGATGTCAGAGAAGTCTTGGGGGATGAAATGGATCAGTGGAGGGATGCATCTGTGTAACCAGGCTCTTTGCAAGCAAAATAGTTGGATGGCAAAATCTCATTTAAATCACCTGTGTTCTCGAACTTAATCACATGCTGCTTGTTGCAAAGGAAGGTATCACTTTTGCTATCACTTGTATGCTATTTAAATTGCAAGTTCTTTGGGGCAGGAAGTCTTAATTAGTATTTTTGATTTTACATCACCTTGGACAATGGTGTTTAGTCCCTAGTTGGTTCTCCTATGTACTGTAATAATAAAAAAAATAATATATGAAAAAATGTAGTTCAGCCTTCTAGGTGAATCATTTATGAGACTGATCCTGTGCTCCTTGGTAATTTATTTGTGACACTATTACTTGTGCAGTGTTCATGTTCTGTTTTGGCATTTCACATGCATGTAGTAAGAGAAGATTCCTTCTCTGGCAAGCTCCTAATTTTAAACTGATGAAATACAGGCAAAGCAGATGGTGAGCAGAGTGATGAGAATGAAGTAGAAGTGACAAAATGAAAACTGTTTTATCTTTCCATGGCTTGTGTGCTTCTAAAGAGAAGGGCAGAGATAACAGGACACACCTCTTCATTCTGCAGGCAGGACTAGAAACATGAGTGCTATTTTCCTGGGCCTCAAACACACAACCACTGCATCTTTTGATACAAACTTCAGAGCAAGTACATCTTGGCAGGGCACCCTGCTTTTTCTTTCTTGTAGGCACATTTTGCAGGATTTAGGAGGGGAGGACAGGGGTTTTTAATTTGATATGTGTGGTAAAGCAGCAATCTGCAGGGTGATAAAAGCTGCCACAAAGTCAGAAGGGCAAGGATGGTACGGAAGGAGGAAAGAAGTGGTTGTACAGTAAGTAGAAACAAAGAGTAAGGGTCATGTTTCAGAAGGGACAGACATTTATATGGAGGCAGAGAATTAGGTGTCATGTTGGAGATGGATTCTTGGGAGCAACAGGGGACAGCCAGGTATATTGGCTCAGTGTCATGCTTAGTAAAGGTTTGTTTCTCCAAATACTGCCTGCTTGCTTGCTGTTTCCCTTACTGCTAACACACTAATTGCTAATAAACAACAACCAATACCAGAGGAAGAATCAGTCAAGTGGTCTATAAAGCTGCAGTCCATCTTTCCTCTTTCATGGAGCCAGCAGTAATCTCCTGCTTTCCAAAATGGCAAATTTGGCAAAGCCAGCGTTGAAGAACCTGTTTGTGAGTAGCTAAAAAGAATGCTCCTCATGGCTGGAATGTTGTGCTTTTTTGGACAGGTCCCAGGGATTCCAGGGCAATGTGTGTAGCCTGGCATTGAGTCTACCAAGCAATTAAATGCTATCAGAGTCAATAATCAGTTGCAGCTCCTGCTCAAGAAGCACTTCTATTCTATTCTTTTGAGTTTATGCCATTGCTTCCTTTCATTCGGCTCAGTTGAGCTCATTTATTCTATTTTTTGTTTCCAGCCTCTAAATAAGTATTTTTAGAAGAAAGCCAAAGCTTGTCTCATGTTTTGGAGGGAGGCTTATGACCAATAACCAGCCTTGTATGAGGGAGGAGGGAAATACTTGTGCTGCAGATTTTGCATGGGAATACCAAGAGTTTGGGTATCTCTTCCTGTAGGAAGAGATCAAATTATTTATTCTGTTATTTATTCTATTATTTATTCTTTTTAATTTGGTATCTGTAAAATAGGTTTAGTGATAACTTCTGTCCACTGAAACTACCAGCTCTTTGCTTTAATGGTCTCTGAGACACACTCATGAGTAGATACACTCCCTGGAATAGAATTGAAGGAGCAGTGTAACTATGAATTTTGAGCTAAAATTTCAGTGGTCAAAAGTTCAGCAATGCTCTGGGATGTTTTGTGTGGATTCTGTCGTGGAAGAGCTCTCCTGAGTGTTACCCTGAGAAGAGCCAATGAAGAAGAGAAACCAGGAATCTTAGGTGGCATTTCAAGAGAAATATCCTTCTAGGGAGAAATGGGAAGCACTTGGTCAAGATTGAGAGCAGAGCAATCCCAGGAAGATGACCTTCTCCTGTCATCACAGCATTTCATGGGGATTTCAGAGGATGTGTCTGAGCAATCCTGAACTTAGACCTATGAACCATCCATATTATGTGACCCACAAGAAACTATCCCCTTAGCTCAGCCTGAATACCACCACCTGACTTCTAAAATCTACTTTCAGAATTCATGGTGACGCTTGAAGGAGAAAAATGGATGCTGAAGCTGCCCTAAGGCTCCCCCTAAATGGCTCTGGGTTTAGTGATAAATTTCATGGGAAAAGATTGAATGGTTTCACTGGGCTTGCATGGCTGGAGAAGGAGTGAAAGCCTGGTGGCTATATGCAAAGGAATTGGTGGTCAGTGTTTGGATTCCACTGAACCACATGCCTCTGCAAAAACCCCCAGCTACCTCAGCTGTTGTTTTTTTTTAAATGGAAATCATAGCAGAGAGGCCAGAGATGTAATGGGGACAAGCATCAAATGAGACATTGCTCTATTCCAGATGATCTGTCTGGGTCTGAGTCGAAGCACATTGGCAGGGCAGCTTGGAGGCTTTTTGCATCTTCCCTGGCTCAGTTGCATCCGTTTTTGTAGCTGAACAAAGGATTCCACTTTCCAGGTTATTGTTTTCACTGTGCTTATAAAGATTTCACAGAAATCAGAAAAATGCTGCTATTTAGGAAGAACATTAATAATTAACGTGGAATACTCAGGGGGATATACCTCATAAGGTTGGATTTGTTGAATTTGAGTAGATCATAATAATTTCCATGGCAACACACCCTGCTGTCCTATATACAGAAAGGGTTTTTCTTGTAGGATCACATGCAGAGAGGAAGCTGTTATTTAAAACATGAACATTAAAACCACAGACAATGAAATGAGTAAATAGTACCCTGTATAAATGTTGTTGGAATTTTCTCATGTTTGTTATGTTGTGCTAACCTCTCTTGTTAGCTGTCAAACTGCAATCCATCAAACCAGTCCCCTGCTGACTCTAATAATTTCGGGTGAAGCTGTGATCTAATGATCCCTTCTCAGGGTATCATCTCTCTCTCATAGATATAACTGTAGATGTTCAGAGCTGTATCTGTCACAGGTCTGTAACAGACTGCCATGGGAAGCTTGAACAGGGCTACTTGAATTACCTGTGTCTATGCTAGCAGTCTCCCATCTCACAGCATTACAAAAAGCTTGTTTCCTCAATATTTGGGTAGCATTTTGAGATCCTTTCACATGGTATAACAGCTGACTGTTAGATGGGAATTTGTAGTGATGGCCCAGCACCTGGTAACTGGGAGATAATTGATTAACCACATGTTCATTGGGAAGATTTGGGGATGGATCCTTAGATCCAACATTAATTGCACCAGCTCTTTTTCACTAATCTAGATAGCAAATAAAAGTATCATTTTATATACCCCAAATGCCTTACAGGCATTCAGTCATAGTTTGAGGGTCCTTGTGAAGTGACAAGTGATCATTCAAACAGAAAAGGTGCAGTTTAATAGAAAAGTTCTCAATGCAACCTTCCAGGAAAAAATCCACACTGTGTGAGGGAGAAAACATCAGTTAATATCTGGAATAACAGCAACTTCTCTGTTTTGCCAGTGGAAGTAGGCTAAGTGGGGAATTGCCAAATTTTAACAAGAACTACCACAAAAATGCCTGCAGTCCTGGCTTGTGGTAAACCTGAGGGATCAAGGATGGGTGTTCTGCAGACAGATGGAATAAATAACTAGAAAATATTGATAGTGCAAACCTCCATAATTTTCTCATGTAGATGTAGATCTACCCAGGTCAGGATCCTGAGGTTGTGTAGCCCAAACAGTGATGGCCATGTAGAAGGTGCCAGCTGGATCCTAGAAAAAAAATTGAACCAATTTGCCTTCCTTGTGGTTTGTGGATGATTCATAGTTAATCTCATGTATACCCACTCTGTAAAATCCCTTTTTTTTTTTCTTCTCTTTCTTTTTTTTTTTCCCCCTTCTTTATCTAGGATTTACTTATTAGAGATTTTTCCTCTCTATGCTATGGGGTGCCCTGAGGTTTTATGCATTCAGAGTCTGTACAGCCACTGAAATAGCTCAGCATTCTTTTTCAGTTGTAATTCTGCTGAGCTTTGCAGATACTTGGCTGTAACAAATCAGATCCCTATTCAAACACTATTGTGTTTTAGGTATATTCTTGAATCCAAGAAACCTCATTCTGGGCAGTCACTGCATAAATGGGAGAAGTCTGTGCAGATAGTTCTCAAGGCACATTTTATACATTTGAAACAATTAACCATTTAACTTCAGAATAGCAATGCCTTGTTTCTGGAGAGTGGCACTTGCAACACTGTCATCCCTCTGTGTGAATCTTCTTCCCTGGAAAGGAGAACAAACACTGGCCTGTGGCATTTAAACCAGCAGCATTACAATGAGTAAGAATTAATGGAAAAGCATACATGAGATAGCAGGCAGTGTGGGTGTTCCCACAAAAAGTACAGGCTGCCTTCTCCAGCAGCTGCTTGCTTAGGAATCTCTATAATGGACTTAGAAGCATTGGCTGTCTTTCCCTTTGCTTTCCTCTAAAGTTATTTCAGTGAAGTCTCCATCTGGCTCCTAAACCTCAGTTTATATTTAATTTTATATTTTGAGTAGCTGCCAGCTGCAAGGTATATGTGCACAAGGGAAGGTGAGAAGGGAAAAGAGGTGAAGTCACTAAGCCAAAAGAAAGAGAAGAGGCAAAGCCTTTACCATTCTGAAGTGTACAATGCACTGGCTTTTTATCCAAGCTCGAAACAAAGAGGTATTCCTCAAAATAGAAGAATCGCCCTGTGCCTGTGTCTTAGGCTTTGATCTGAACACATTTGTGTTTGGGGAAATGCAGAACAGAAGAGAGTGGCACTGCTTATCCCCTTTACTCTCTAATGCTCTTAGTCAAAGCCTGAAATTCAGAAAGAGATGAGAAGTCTGGGAGAGATCAAAATTGAATGCAAATGGGAACATGACATCTTTTGACAGAACAAAGATTGAGTGTCAGGGCAGCAATGCTGCTGTCAGAAAGCATTAAAAAAACCCTGAATCAAACCTCTTCACCAAATTGTGAGATGGGATTTAAAATCCCTACTTTTATAAAATGCAGCTTATATACATATCTCCACCATATCCTTTGATTTGTACTCTGAACCTGCAGGACTGTTTATGGGCTCTTTCCTGACAAACCATTGAATCTGAGAATTTATTTTCCACTGAGATGCTCCTATAATCACTGCCAAGAAATCACCTGATGAGATTAAATGAAAAATTGTGAGAATTGGCAGTACTGAGGTACTAAGCTGAGTTCACAGAGAGGGATCATCTAAGTGTAACAATGGAGGTGATAAAGGTTGGCACTGAAGCATAGCCTGGAAATTGTGACTTTTCATTCCAGATATCACATTAATTCTACCTGGCTGTGACCAACCTGCTGATTTCCAGTGGTGAAAACCCTTTAATTTCCAGGATGGTCAGTGGAACTCATAGATATTCCTCATCTCTGCAAACCACCCATTATCTCAGGCTTATCTAAAGATTTTAGCCTTGGAATCTCTCTGTCCTAAAGCCACAATTTCCAGTTGGTGTCATGAAGCTCTTGATATGAAGAGCTGTACTGTGAGGTGCTTCAATAGATACTTGTGCTTAATTAAGTCTCTCCTGCACTTTTAGGTAATAGCTGGTTGTTAAAAACTGTAATGTAGATGAATAGTAGTAATGCTATGAAAATTGCTGGAAGCTAAAAGAAACCACTTCCTCCATTTTATCTTTAAAGTCCCAATGAAACATTACAGGGACTGAAATCTGGAGTCCCTGGTTCAACAGGAAAGTATTTCACCTGTTATGCTTCAGGGAGAACTTATTGTTAGACAGGAAAACACCAGAAATTAAACAAAGAAATCAGACGTTGGTCAAGAAAATAAATCAATATAGGAAAGTTAAATAGATGTAAAGAGATTCCAAAGTTCAGAAGAGAAGCCTTGCAGTTTAAGAAGCATCTCAGAGTGCTGAGGAAATGTGTCTAAATTCCAGTATCTCTGCCTGATGGATACATGTGTGGACATGTACTCTTTGTTAAGCAAAGAGCAAAGTTAGAATCCTGCCCAAACTGCTTGAGTTGTATCTGTCACAGGCACCTGCAAAGTGCAAGTCAGACATTTTTAGCTTGGGCTGTGGTTCTGTGCAACGGGAAAGTGTTAGTGAGGGAATAGCATGAATTTCAGAGTCTATGCAACTGCACATCCTCCTCGGAGTGATCAGTACCCCCACACTGGATGCTGGGGAGCTGCCAGCCAGAAGCAGTGACAATGTCCTGCCCAACCCAAGCACAGCAGATGCAGCTTTGCATGCCAGCACTGCGTGGGGAATGTCCAAGCAGGGGATTACTCAGCTGGGCCTATGAGAAACCAATCTGTAAAATGGGGGTATGAGAACTTAACTATTTCCCAAAGGCTTGGAGAGAACTAGCTGAGGATGGTAAGATTTACAGAGGCGCTGGTCTTTCTGTGCCCAGGGTCCTGGTGTGCACTCAGTTATAATCCTCAAAAGCCTCTTAGAATTAGTAGGTCAGAGAAATTAAAGCTTCTTGAATCTTGGAGTGTGTATTTGTCCTGCTACCAGCACAGGTGTACACTTTGAGGATGTTCAATAGAATTCTTAGAATTGGTTTAATTTAATCTTTCTGCATTTAACCAGGAAATAGAATTCTCCAACTGCTGAAGGATCACTTTAGGTACTGTATTGGAGACTGTCATTTAAGGAAGCCTTTTAAATAAGTTTTAGCTCACTCAAGGCTTTGATAGACATTGGAGCCTCTGATCCTTTTAAAAATTATTGTAGCACTGTTAGCCATGAGTATGGGTAATTTACTTTTTTCATGCACTTCCCAGCTCCAACAAATGAAAGAATGTGTCATTTTATCTCCAGATACATACCGTGGGCTGTGGTGTTTGGCACAGAAGTAAATAAGCTGATAATGACCTCCCTACTAGTAGCTTTATGTAAGAATAGATCATGCAACAACATTACCATAAAACCATTACATTTTGCAGCAACACTGCACAGTTAGTGACACCAAGGCTTATGCTGTGCCTATGTGGCTATAGAGATAAGGGAAATAAAGCTGCACTTAGCTCACCAAAAATGGTTAAGCAAGGTAATCAAAGCAGTAAGTGTAAATATTCATTTCATTCCCCTTACCCCCTTTTTTAAAGCTCTTATGGTAATAGCAACCCAGTCCATGTTACATCCCACAGTTAAGACAATGTGGTACTGTTCATCTCAAGCTTCCCTGGGCAGTCAAGTTTTGTTTTTTCAGGCATCTAAGTGAGGTTTGTACTGCTGCAACAGCTCATTTGGAGCAGGCTTAAAGGAGCATTTTCAGGCTTACGTCTATTACTGTCATACCAGGACCCCAGTTGAGCTCCTTGTGCAAAGGAAAGGGTGTGGTGTGGCTGAGCAAGAAGGTTCTCCAAGCAGCAAGGAAAACTTTTCTCCTCATTCAGTGTCATGGGTGTCACCCCTGTGGGGCTGATGCTCTCCTGGGACAGCCCTGAGAGGTGTAAGGTCAGGGTATCATTTAGACTCCCACTACCTGCTGTTTGTAATCACTTATCCTAACACTGGGATTTAGGATTAACTACTAAATTGTCATTTTCCTTCTAATTTATTTTAATTAGAAGATAATTTAAATTCTAATTTTACTTGTAGTTGAAGCTGCATTTTGAGGTGTAGCCAGAAGCTCTGCTTATTATTAGTGATCCATGGCTTCAGTACAGAGGCTTGTTTCCTCCTGATTACCTCTCCTCTATGTCTAGGATGGGCTGGAGGCTGCTCTGTATCAGTTTAGCTCCAGCTGGAGATCTTTTCCTCCTTGTTTATCTCAGTCGTTCCATGCATTTCATTAAGATGCTGATATTAGCCATATAAAACAGAGGGATTAAAAAGGATGAATGAAATAAGAAAAAAGCCCTGAAGGAAATAACCCTATTAAATTTACACTAGAAAACCTTGTCAAATGCATATGAGAAAAGACTAGAAGTCTGTCTTTTTCAAGTGGTATGACTGTCTCTCATTTTCCTTTCTTTTTTTTAAAAAATGAAGCAGGTCCTAGGATAAAAAAGCAGGTGCCCAGTCCCTCCCAAAAATGTTGTTTTAGTGCCCTCAAGAAATACCAATCTGTGTTTGAGGGCCAGAAAGAGAAATGTGGTTTTCATGAACTCTCTGCAATGCTGCAGCTGTCACAAAGAGCATGTGGCATTCTGACACCCGATGAACACGATGCTCTGGGCGTTCTGAAATTACCTGTAACCTCTAACCTGTACCTCTAACCATCTTGCCTTAGCTTTCCTACAGTCCTGCTTTAAAACTGGAGTTGAAAAATAGGTACTGTTCATGTCTCTGATGTGAACTTTCTGTATAATTTCAAGTGGGCCTCACTGTCCTTATAATTTAAGATAGAGATAAGCCAGTAATGAAATAGAAATAATCAGAAATCAATGGAATTGCAATTGACTTTGATACTCAAGTCACTGATATGTAAAATGCACTTTAAACTCCTTCTTTGAAATGCATTACCAAAATGAGATGTTAAGTTTTAAAGGTGGGGTAGGTTTTGTTTGTTTGGTTTGTTTCACTTAACTCTGAGTTAAATATCAGCTCTGGAACATACTATTTTGGACTGAGTTGGGTTCCACCTGTTTTTGATGTGACTGATCCTTCTAAATGTTTGCTCTTCTAGTTTTTTGGGATAATGATGTGGAGTTTTCAAGGATGTAAGAAGTTAAGGTCAGTTACTGATGGAAGGAGTTCAGCTGTTTGTTGTTAGCTTGTTAGCATTATTTATAGAGGTGTCCAGCCAGCAGTAAGGTTTTCTTTGCAGGCTGTTTTGCACCAAGGTGGCCATGACCATGCCTGATGCTTGTTCCTACACCAAACTGCTCTCCTTGCCCAGTGCAGAGCCCTAACCTGAGTTTCCATCCCCTTCCAATGCTACTCAGAGCAGCCTTGCAGCTCCTCAATTTGTGTCAGTGGGTTGAACTGTTGGTAACCCAGGGCTGATGGTGATTCCCTAGGTATTTAACATTTCTCATGGCTTCAGAGGAATATTTGGGCCAAAGAAGTATTTTGGTTTGGTTTTTAAATTAAATCAGTGAGCTAAAATATTCCTTGCACTTAGTTAAGCACTTCTAGTAATAACCCTGTCTCTAGGAAGCTGAAGTAATATTACTCAAAGGAGATCCCATGTTGCAATTGGTTTAAATGAGTTACAGTTTCTTTTAATTTTTTGTTCCTGTTTCCTGTCCCATGAGTACAACACTAGAAATCTAAAGCTGTCATTCAGTGAGGAACAAACAAGAGCTTTTGCATTTCTCACCATCTCCTCAGTGTTAGCATTTATACTTTGATGGTGAAAACCTTCTGTGACTTGAACTGAGTTTTAGGGTGCACAGATTATAAGATTATGCTTTAGATTTAGATGCCTCTACGTGTTTACACTTCCTAAAAGCTGGTTCATGTACCATCAGTTAAATTAATTCAAAAATTATACTTGCAGCCTGTCTTTGTGATTTTTATACGAAAATAATGCAAGAGCTTCTTTGTTGATACGCCATCAATTTTTTATACCTTTTTTAGCCTAGAATTTAGTTTGGTTAAGTTATATGTCTCTTTCTGTTTCTTTTTGTATCATGAGCCTACCATAAATCTGTAAGCTAACACACAATACAGATTTCAAACCATCTGTCATCTCTGGAGTATAATGTCAGCGCTTTTTAAAAAGCATTTTTCCACATAAACATCCCACTCTCCAGGTTCAGGAAAAGGAGCCCTTCCCATTTAAAACATACCATTTAGTTTTCAAATTGCCATTTATTTGGCTTGGAAAAAGACAGTGCTCTCAAAGCAGGTCAATACTGGATAGAGAAAACATCAGGGGCACGCAGGTGCTAAGTTCTGCCCATTTGGAACTATGAAGCTGGGTGAAGATCTGAGCCAGTCATGTAGCAGAGAAAGTATTTTTCACTAAAAGGCACAGATTTTATTCCCCTCAGTATCACACTTTGATAAATTATTTCTTCTGCCCTGAAGAGGAGGCTCAGGGGAGACCTCATCACTCTCTACAACTCCCTGAAAGGAGGTTGGAGCCAGGGGAGGGTTGGTCTCTTTTCCCAGGCAACTCTCAGCAAGACAAGAGGGCACAAGAGGTCTCAAGTTGTGCCAGGGGAGGTTTAGGTTGGACATTAGAAAGAATTTCTTTACAGAGAGGGTGATCAAGCATTGGAATGGGCTGCCCAGGGAAGGGGTGGATTCTCCATCCCTGGAGATATTTCAAAAGAGCCTGGATGTGGCACTCAGTGCCATGGGCTGGGAACTGCAGTGGGAGTGGATCAAGGGTTGGACTTGATGATCTCTGAGGTCCCTTCCAACCCAGGCAATCCTATGGTTCTATGATTCTGTGATTCTATGAATGAAGCAGTAGGCTGGGCCAGCACTGGGAGAAAGCTCAGTGATGTGGACTTCTTCCTCCTTCAGTCTACTGAGCTGGAGCATGGAGAGGGGAGGAGCAGCAACAAGGCAAATGCCTCAGATGAGCCCCACAGACATTATCTCTTCTTGCAGGCAGCTGCTTGGAGCCTCATGGTGTGTGCCAGGCCCAGCATTCCTATCAACCCACAGCTTCTTGTCCATGGGAGGGGGCCCCACACAGACCCTACGGAACCTTACCTTAAAGCATTCCCCTGGGGGCAAACAAATGCCCCTTGCTCATCAGCAGCCCATCTCCACTGGGCTGGGTGAAGTAGAACAGACCAGCTTAGTAAGCCATCTACCTGCCATAAATTTGCTTCCTAAAATAGCTTCAGAGCTGTGTGGCATTTCTGTAGCAGCTACACCACAGGCCTTTTCTCTTCTGAAGGACTCTAAAGAGAACTTGGAAGCATTAGCTGGTCAGTAAACCAACACAGTTCTGCCTGAGTGTGAAGACTGCCTGGAACTACAACCCTGGGAAGGGTGAAGTACCTGAAGTACCTGCTTGATCTTGGTTGGGCTTTACATATGATAACAAAGGGTGTCTGTAAATGTCAGCCTGTGAGGCCCTTCAGTACTGGTAGTTTCAATAGGAACATCAGGTTTTAGTAGTCATCAGGTACATTATCTTAGTTATCCCAATATTTTACAAGGTCTTGCCATGAACACTTTTACCATTTCTATCTTCTGCCTGTAATAAGAAATAGGGAAAAGAAAGTGTTTGCCTTCTTCAGACAAGTCTGGATGTACAATCTCAATATGAGTAAACGTAGTCATTGTCTGATAGCTCCAGGCTGGCCAAGGCCACTTCCTCCACCCGTCCCCCTCCCCATGTCTCTTCACCTGTTTGTGCCTGGCTGTCTTCCAGCTCCCATGTGAGGACTGTCTTGGCTGAGCAAACAAAAAAATGGTGGTGCCAACTGGAGAGGAGTATGTGCTGCTTTGGGAGGATCAAGACTGCTTAAATTAGAAGCATTAAGGGCAATCCTTGCTCCTGCTATTTCTGCTGAAAGGGCAGTTGAGCGTCCCTTTTACCCACAGTTACTCCAAGAGGAGCTATTAGGTTTCACCAGCCCTTACATCCACCAAGGCAAAGTTTGCAGTTTGCTTCTGCAGTAGCCTGGCTGAGAAGTCCGAGCTGGATCTGTCTGGAAGGTGGAGCATCTTTGTTAGATTGTTTGTTAGATGCTGAGTTCTCCTGGGCCTGCTCTTTGTTTCCTCAGTGCTGTGAGTGTGTGTGGTGCTTCAGAAGTGGTGGTGAGGACAAGGTCTCAGCAGCCAGAGCTAAGCAGGACATGCTGGGTGACTGCTCATTGCAATTTTTACACCTTGGTAATCCTCCTGGAGGAGGTGCAGGACTGGCCAGGTGACATGGACACAACTGCATGGTTGTCCTTGGCAGCACTGAACAAGCCCCATGAGGATGTTTGATTCTGCTTGTAAATGAAGTCTGAAGTGAGCCTGAGCTGTCTCAGGGGAGTCAGGGCCCAGCACTTTCCCTGAGGGATGTTTTTGGCACTGAAGCACCACACATCTTTGGTATTCTTGGAGTGTATTGGAGTTTCAGGATGGCATGGCCAGGTATACACATCTCCTGGGGCCCAGAGTGGGGATGGCTGTCACCCTGAGGGTGAACAGGCAAGTCCCCAGGAGCCATCTCCCAGGGAATGGCAGCCTGGAGCCTCCCCTGCAGCTGGTGCTTCCTCCATCCCAGTCCCTTTTTGGATATCAGGCACTTGGCCTGTCAAGGGGCTCACATTAACCCTTTCCCTGACCTTGTGAGTGGCTTATTTTCACATCCCCAGCTGTTGGGTTTAAACTGGGAACCTTTGGTGCAAAGACAGTGACATTTATTTTTAATCTGTGACAGTGTGTGAACATTAATTAGGACTGATAATAAAAAATACAAACCTATTGGCACCCTTCTTGGTGGTTTCAGTGAGGAATGGTGTGGTGACAGCTCAGCTGCTGCTCCATGCATAAGAAGCATGCACTACATGTTGAAGAAATAGGAAATATTGCAGTGATTCCTAAATGTGTCCATCCTTGTGTGTGAGCAGAACTTTGCCATTTTGGTTGCTGCATGCCAATGGCATGGAAACATTAGTTATTTATGGGCAAAATAAGGGCTGTTCTATTTGTGGTGTTGTAGTACAGTGTTTGTACATTTAGATTGGGCAGCCCAACACACTGGGGGCATGGTAACTAGGTGAGTAAAACTTAGATGGCTTGGTATATTTGTAACAGTAGGTTACCATCCAGAAAATACCTGTGTGGTTAAAAATACTCAAGGAAATGGATATGCAGTCATTTCTGGAGGTAACCTGAGTCCAGTCCCTCTGGCAGTTGCTGGGACTCTTACCATTTATTTCAGTAAGTGCTGTAGGGAATGTGAGAGTTAATTTTACAGGTAAATGGCTGTAGGACCAGGCCCCTCATGAGGAAAACATCATCACCAAATCATCAAAATTCAAGGCATCATGTGGGGCCCTTGCAAGTTCTGGTAGCAGCTCTGATGCTGATCTGTAACCTAAATCCTATTAGGAATATTGTCTGGGTTGGCCTGTGCTCTGTGGTGATCAGATCACTGCACCAGAAACTCAGGAGAACAGAAGTATATAATAGCCAGGGCTCACTGTGGCTGTACTGGTAAGTGGAGACAGAAGGAGGTTTGGTGATGATGCAGCTGCTCCCCTGGAATATGACAGAGATTGCTAAAGAGGAGCCAACAATTGAGTTGCTTTAATATTCCCCTGATAATATGGAAAGCCATGGTAAACTTGAATAAGAAAAACCAAATCTCAAATCTTATATACTGTAGTTATATAAATAAATAAATACACTCATCAGTTACACAGATGAACTTCTGGTAATAGAGAGGGTTTCTCCTCTTCTTACTGACTTTGTGCTCGATTCAGTTGAAAAACCTCATCACTGCATCAGGAGTGGTAGCAAATAACATCAGTATTTGCCTTTGCTGCAAAAGAAACAATCACAGCATTTACAGCCCCTCTTAGGGATCTCCCCCATGTGGTTCCACACACTTTCGTTGCCCTTTTCTCTCCCCCACTACCTCCACCATCTCCCTTTTGACAAGGAATGACCAGAGGCCCTCCTAGTGGTCCTGATGGGGCCTTGCTGCTGTGCCTAATGGGATTACAGGATTTTCATTGTTAATCCTTATCCTATTCCGTAGGCAGACTAACCTTTTACTTAGATGTTTGCCTCCTGTTGCACAATTAGTTGACTCCTCAGTGATTTCTTTACAGCTGCTGTTTTGTCCTTTTTTTTAAGGTGACTGTGATTGATGCAGACCTCCCGAATGGAGCAGTGTAAGAATTGTTAGACTCTTGTGGTTATTTGTTTAGTGCTTCAAGGGAGCTTTTCCTCACTCCCTGATGAATGTCACTGCTTCCTTCCCTTGCCCTGTACCCTGAGGGTATGCATTTGTTTTAGTTTATATGGTAGGAGAGAGAGCTGAGAGATTTGGGGTTATTCAGTCTGGAGAAGAGAAGGCTGCGGGGAGACCTGAGAGCACCTTCCAGTGCCTGGACAGGCTCCAGGAAAGCTGGGGAGGGACTTTGGACAAAGGCATGGAGTGACAGGACAAGGGGGAAGCATTTTAAGATGAAAGAGGGGAGATTGAGGTGAGATCTTGGGAAAAAAATTATTTCCTGTCAGGGTAGTGAGCCAGTGGAACAGGTTGCCCAGAGAAACTGTGGATGGATGCTGCTTGTGATCAAGGCCAGGCTGCATGGGACTTTCAGCAACCCAATGTAGTGGGTGTCCCTGCCTGTGGGGGGGAGGTCAGAACCAGATGAACTTTAAGGTTCCTTCCAGCCCAAACTGTTCCAGGATTCTGTGATCTCTGTAGCTTTAAACACAACAACTGATGTATCAGACTCTGGGAGTCCATGGTTTGCTGATCTTCTGCTCTTGCACAGAGGGTAAAAGCCAAGGCTTTCCAGGGTGCATAGGTCATTGAAAGGAGCTTTGAAAGATGGAAATGGCTGGGGAGTAGGTTGACTCTGCATTTGTAGCCTGGTTTCCTAAGGAAACGAGGTTTACGCAGTGTATTTTTCCACTGCTGATAGCGTTTGGGTCTGCAGAGAGATTGTGGCCAAAATAGATGATGGGTCAGAAAGGTCTCAAATGTTACATTTCTACCTTATTCAGAAGAGTTAGCTGCTGGATAGATTGTCTCATAGCAGAGTCCATCAGGAGGTAAAAGCTGCAGTGCTCACTCCAGAGGCAGGTTGTTAGCTTGGCAGGCAGCAGTCAGGCCTTGTTCCATGGTAGAAATCATAGCACATGTATTTCTCAGGTCTGCTGGCAGCTGTGGAAGGGGACTGAAGGTCTGTGCTGTGACTCTGGGGATGTGTGGAGGAAAGCTGGAGGTCGTGTGGTGTGGTTCAGAGATCAGGTAAAACTGGAGTGTTGCAGGAGAAAATTAGAGAAAAGAGAAGGAACTGAGGAATGGCATGGTTAGAATTTGTGTGGTTTGGGATAACTGTCAGGGAACAGCTTGGTTTAGGTCTGACACACAATGGAGGAGGAGCAAGGAGCACAGGAGCACCAGGATGTGGGAGAAGACATGCAAGGAACAGCCAAGTAAGGTGCTCGTGGCACTGCAGTCACTAAAGGAGAGAAGGAACTAAGGTGGGGTGTGATTAAAACACTAAACCAACTCGGTAGGAGCAACAATATTTTTCAGGCACTGGAAGAAAGGATAAGAATATTACTTCAGCTTGGTAGGCAAAGGTGGTCTCTGTGTGTCTAAGAAGCATGAGGAAAAGATTGAAATGTTGGTACATCCAGGTGGGGTAGAGAGCAGTAAAGCACACAAGGCAGGCTGGAAAGGAGACTCAGACAAGGAATGACTTAGTGGCTTGGGCAGAGGGGCAAAGAATCAGCCTTGGTTTTGTGTAGAGAGTGTAGAAGGAGTCATTTGGCAGCAGTCTGAGCAGGGGGATGAAGGAAGGCAGGAATCAACAACAGCTTTACACAGGAAGCCTAGGTGAGGGGGAAGAGAGAAGCATTGTCCTAGCAGGGGAGAGGAGCTGAGGAAAGAGATAGAGGATTGACATATATATTTGAATTAAATCAGTGGTATTCAAGCCTGATCCAAAGCCCAGTGACCACAGTAACTTGAAGAGACTCTTGAAATGTCTGTGTGCAGGTATTTGTCTCCAAAACCCTAAGAATCCTTTACTGAAATGTCTGAACAACTTTTGGCTTCCATTTGTAGAGTGTACTCAGAGGTGAAGACTCCAAGCTACAGAGTAAGCCACAGCAGTGACAAGACTGGGATCCAACATTCCTTAAAACAGTTTCTAGTTGGATAAATCATAGCAGTAATAAATGTCCATATATGTACACAACACTCTCCAAAGCAAATCAGTGAAACTCTTGATCTCCAATTTAGGGAGAGCACATCACCTTATTAAATGTCTCTTGCTCTGCATATGCAGAAGTATTGCACGGTTCCTTCCCCTCCCTGGAGCATTTTCAAGTGTTTATTGACTGCAACTAATTGTTTTTTAGTCATCCTGTAAACTATTTGCTCCTTCAGGATCCAGTTGCTTTCTGTTACCAGCAGGAACTGAGGAAACAAATATCAATCATTTAGTGCTTATTTGCAGGAAACAAAAGCGCCAGATAGCAGCCAGGCTGGGCCAAGAAGGAAGGACAGAAATGTGGTACTTTTTATAAGCAGAGCCAGAAAATATTATTCATGTGCTTGGCTATTGGTTTCTCAATATTGTGGAGCTTTCTTCTTTTTGTGAGCTCGAACATCTGTGGATTAGGTCCTGCTACCCTTGGACTGGGAGGGAGTATCTGTTATTAGCTTCAGTGAAAGCAGGATCAGGCTGTTGTCTGTGTGTTCTTCCGTGCCTTAACCAGTTTTGCTGTTTAAGATACTGCAAGGGACAAAAAATGTGTTTGGGTTTCCCAGGATCTTTCTGAGCCTTTGTATCTAACCCCTGCACATAGCAACAGCCCCTCTGGGTGGAGTAGGGTCAGAGCAGAGTGTTTCCAGCAAAGCTTTTTGAATCCAATGTGAAGCCTCTGTAAAATACTGAATTTCCTCACTCAGTGGCTGCTCTTCTGAAGTCTTCATTGTGCTGCAGGTTTTGCTAAGCTATGCTACAGTAAGGATGATGAATAGCAGGCAAATTGTCTTTGGAAATCAAGATGTGTGCTGGCTCACTCCATTCTTTCACAAATACCTTCTTCAGCTCCAGGAAGGAGGCTGATACACCATTTCCCAGAGTGTTAATTTTTAATGTCTTACGCACGTAATGGACTCAACTGTAATTATGAGTCCCATGGCACACAATTGCTACTGGCAGGATGGAAAAAAACTACTGTGAGTCCATGTGGCTCCACAATTAGGGATTGAAACGTTGATCGTTTCCATTCCCTAGAGCAGCATAAACAGCTATATGAATTTAAAGCAAAATCTCCGGTAGAAAGAGGGGTAGTTGCAAGCCAATAAACATTTCCCTGGAATCTATTAAATTCAGATTTTGCAGCATCATCCTACTGCATTGAACAAAACTGACTGAAACCTGGGCAAGGCAAAGTGGTTTTGACAAGCCTATGCTGATGTCCAGAATAATCAAAGTGAATGAGCAGCTAGGCAGTGATGCAGAGAGGACTTAGTATAAAAAAATCTCAATTTTTTTTTTCTCAGTAGTTCTATTTTTAACTTACAGATCCTTATTTCTTTCTCTCATGAAATCTTGAAGCTGACAGCATTCTTTTCAGATTTGAAAATGGAGGGGCAGTCTGAAAGAGCAGTAGAGCTGGGATTTTTAGGCCTGATTTGTTCTCAGTCTTGGTGGGCAAATCCTTCCTGGTTTGAGGAGTCCACATGGACTTTACCAAACAGTGTAGGGCTTTTCCCTTTAGGAGGATTAATGTCGGGTAAGGCCCCAGCATTCAAACCCTTGCACCAGTGGAACCTGGATGCTGCTTTATCTTCTACCAGGTTTTCAGAGTATTGAATAAAGGTAGAAGAGATTCCAGAGAAAAGATTCTCATTTTGCCCTGCCTCTGAAAGCAATACTGCTGTACTCCTGGAGTCACAACGATTATTTTAAAATCAGATTTTTAATTTCCTTTTAAAAGTGTGGTGGTCTTTTTACTTTTTCTCTTTGGTTGGTGGAAGGTCAGCCTGAGTCCCTGCTCTTCAGCCATCTCACTGGCAATAATTTCTCTGAATTCAGTGATGCAAAATCACTCCTGCACTGTACTTAGTGCACTCAAGCTTAAATCAAATCCTAACACTTTTTTCAAGTGCAAGAAACACGTTTAACAGACAGGGGAGAAAAATCTTTCTCTGTGACAGGAAATCAATTTAATTCATTTGTTGTCTGTTTGTTTGTTTGTTTTTTTCCAGGCTTATATTTGGAACTCTTTACCCTGCTTATTATTCTTACAAAGCCGTGAAATCAAAGGACATCAAAGAATATGTGAGTAATGAGGTTTGGTGCTCTGCTGCAGGGTTTGTTTTCTAAGATTGCTCCTTACCACATCATAAAGGTGTTGACTGTATTCTGGGAAAGCTTGGAAACCAGTGCAAGGGGAAGACTGGCCTGAAGGTGGACTGGCTGATTGCTTGGCAAAAGTCTCAAATAAGGAAACTTGGGGCTTCTGGCTCCTCTGCAGAGCTGATGTGCTGTTTGACAAATCTGTGCTATTCCTCTGTTAGTGTGAGATATATACAGCCAGCTTGAAAGGTGTTTGGCACCCAGAGCTTTGCTGCATGTTTTCCTTTGTTTCTCAAGAGCAGAATAAATCAAAGCCTTTTTTGAAAAGCCTTGAAGCATTTGCTGCTCATTCAAAACAAGGATCAGAGGAGGTAACTTGAAGCTCATGACTGAATCCTCAGACAGAAACATCCTGCCTTGTGGAGTGACCTATTTACAGGCAGGTCTGGCAACTGGGTGTGCTGGCTTAACCTTTTGCTGAAAATTCTTTCCTGGATCCCAGGCATATGGGACCATCAGGGGAAGTGAAATGTTGGAGAATCAAAACCTTCTGGATGCTCTTGGGATCCTGTTGGATTTGTAGTGCCCTTCACAACCTGAACGAGGTTAACTTCACTGAAACTGGCTCAGCCTCCAGGCTTCTTGACTCTTCTCAAGATGCCTGGAATAACAAGCCCATTTTCTTACTGCTCTACCACTAAAGATAAACTCCCATATAAATATATTGAGAAATCCCAGGAGAACTGTTATATAGATGAGTGACAGGTTCTTAGGGAATAATTTGTGTACTTGCAGAGAGAGAGAGGGATACTGCAGGTGCTGTCCCCACAGCATCTGGGAGAAGAATGAGGAACTCATTTCAGAGCTGGTGAGATCCAGATTTATTGCCACCTCCATCCTCCTTTCCCCAGAGCAGCATCTGGTGTAGGTATCCCTCCTGTTCTGCCTTCTTCCCAACTTTCCCTTATTCTTTTGTAATTATCCCAGCAAGTAAACAGTCCAATTCTTTAAAACATGTGTTTTCATGTTTTTTACTTCTTTAAGCTTTGAAACATTCCACCAGTGCTGCTTAGGGATTTCCATTTACAAATATAGCTAATTAGACAACGATTTTCAATTAAATTAACATCTTGTTTCCATCTTACCATCTTGTTTCCTTTGGAGAGACAAAATGTTGAAGCTGTTTGAAATTCAAGTTTTATAGTTTTACAATGGAAAAAAAATATTGAGGAGGAATAAAAGATCTCTCTCTCATCTCCAGTACTAGAAAATTATTCCTTACATAATCTCTGTGGTGGCTGTGCTGCATGGAGGAGCAGCACAGCAACCAGGACAACCTGCTAGAAATCAGAAGTGCTGATGGCATATGACAAATGCATTGTTTCTTTCTAACCAAAGAAGAAACAATACTGCATCCACCAGAATAGTTCAGCCGTGCTTTCAAGTGCCATTTAGTGCTCACTGACAAGAATCCCCCAATTCCTGAGTTACTCAAGGCACTGTAGTTCCCCTGAGCAGGTGAGGGTCCCCACAGACACTTTCTGTCCATCCCTAGCAGCAAAGAGGAGACTTTCCATAAATCCCCCACCAAGCAGTCCACCCCACATGGCTGAACACTGGGACAGCAGAGCACATGCTTTCACTCCCAGTGTGAGGTAAAATGCTCTCATTTAAGCCCCAGGTAAGGGATTTAAGCTCTAGTGCATTTATCCTTGTCACTGCAATGTGCTCAGGTGTGGGTGTGAGGAGGCACTGCCACTAAACTGATGCACACTAATTCATTAAGTTGTGGTGAGTTGATTGTGCTCCTGAGCCCTGGATGATGGGATGGGCTCTTTATCTCTTTCTGGCTAGTTTCCCCTGCCTCTACATATCATGTAAGTCATTATATTTTGTCTTAACAGCAGTTTGGCCAACACCCTAGTATTAACCTTTGATATTAAAGATGAGCCAAGTGAGATTTTTAATGCCCTGGGATAGGGTTGTGATCACCAGTGGAGATTCCTCTGTAGTGACACAGTCAGGCTGCTCTTCTTTTGATGAGACCATAATCTAAAGGTCATAATCTTTCTTCCCAAGGCCTTGTATGGTAATACAGCATGTGGCACATGCTGAGCTTGGGGAAGCTCTGGCATCTTCGAGTCCATAGTGATTGTTAAATATGCGAGGAGACAGAAAAAGAACTTTTTTTTTTTTTTTTTCTGTGAGAGTTACTCTGTGCACTTGCACCTGTGAGAAGTAGTTAATGGTTCGACACAATTTTTTTAAAGGTCTTTTCCTACCTAAATGATTCTTTGATTTTAAGGCCCTTGGGGAAAGATGACCCAGCTCCTGTTTTTGTTTCCCAGGTCAAGTGGATGATGTACTGGATCATATTCGCACTCTTCACGACAGCAGAGACATTCACGGATATCTTTCTTTGCTGGTGAGCACCAGATGGGAGAAGGGGTTTGGCATGAGATGCAGAGAAAATTTAAATGTTTACAAAGGGAAAAAAGGCTACAAAGGTGCCTGAACACAGGGTTAGCAGCTGCAGGTGCATACAGGTGTTTTGTCTGGAGGAGCCACGCTTCCTTTCTCAGTGCTGCCACAAGAAAGCAAGAAAGAAAATTGAACTGCTCACTGATATTTCATTAATGAGAAATCATTACAGGAGTCTCAGGCCTCTGCTTCTCAGAGAGGTGTGCAGCTGATTGCTGAGTTGGTTGTTTACAGACAGAGATCATTGTGTGAACAGTAGCTTTAGCTACAGGCATGGACTTGCCTAGCTGTGTCCTACAGTAAATACCATGGTTCAGGCAGGAACAGCCCTGCAGCACAGGACGTGGTTTGTAGCTTGCTGTAGGGGTTGTTGTTTCTGGAATGTTTTGCCAAGCCTGTTCCTGGTTAGCCTGGGTTTATGGTGTGATGGAGGACAGTGAGAGTCCCTACTGATGGAGGCTGTCTGGTGCCAGTGGGAGGATTCCTGGTGACCTCTGTCAGGATGAAGGCACATAAATGTCCAGTTATCAGATTCAGTTCCTTAAATTTGGATCCTCAAATTTTGAAATGTTCATGGTTGATTGCCCTCTTAGTATGATCTTTCTAGTGAAAACCAGTGAGATCAGGAGACTTCAGGATGAAATTTTAACTGTAGTGCATGGCCCTCATGTAAAGCCTGTCCTGCATAGTTCTGCATGCATCTAGAGAGTCCTTCAGAGAAAGGGAATTGGGGGTATTTGGCAACATGTCAGATCTGTTGAAAAGGAGATAAAAGACTTTATTGTCTCTCTATCTAATTTGCATGCAGATCTACCTCCACCATGTTCATCTGGAGCTTTGTTTTTTTGGAGTTATTGTGTGGGTCTCTTGGGAGGAATGACAGAGGGCTTGTCCAGCCTGTGAAATGAAGTATGTTGTAGAGACCCTCAGTGAGGTGAAAAATCCATGCTCAGAGTAGAGGCCCAATGGGTCAGACCTGGCTGCTCCCAGGGGTTCTGTGCTGCTCCTGCTTGCCCCTGCCTAGCTAAACCTTGCCCCTCCCACTACCCCCTGCCAAGGCTTTCTCCTCCAGAAAAGTGTTTGGATAATCTGACCCCAAGCTTGTCCATACTTTGCAGTGCTACCTGAAATCCACAGTGTGGATCTGCACCTTCATGTTGTGTGTTGCTTGGACAGCAAATGTTCTTGTGTTTGAGATTCAGGCAGATAAGAGTTATCTCAAAAGCAGAAAGGCAGTGAGATGAAAAGGGTGTAAATATATCAGTGAAATGCTAGTTCACTGGCTTGCTCTTTACTCCTTCATTCTGACTAAAGATGCTGTGAAGGCAGCATCTGTGCTCTCTGTGTGTAGGAAGCTCCTCATATCACACAGCAGACTCTCTTCCAGACCATTAAATAATGGCCCTGATAACTGAGTAAAGATTTACCCATACACTTAGTTGAGATGTGTGCAAAGGTGAGAGATGTGTTGGTTTCTGATAAGCAAAGTCTGCCCCAAGCAAGACAGACCAGTCCCTTCCTCTGCTGGGCATCTGTAATTATGGGCAGTGGTTACATCGGGACTGGATATTTAACAGCTCTTTTTCTTCTAGGTTTCCATTCTACTATGAACTCAAAATAGCTTTTGTAGCTTGGCTGCTGTCTCCATACACAAAAGGCTCCAGCCTCCTGTACAGGAAATTTGTTCATCCAACACTGTCTTCAAAAGAAAAGGTAATCATAGGTGCCTGGGTCCTCTCTGGGTGGAGCAGACCTACAGTAGTGTGTTTACTCCAGTCTTCCCATCACTCACTTTCATTGACAGACTGGGAGTTGCTGATTGTCTTCCTCTGTCATTTGCCCATCTCTATTTGGTTGGTGGTTTTGGTCTTTGTGGTTGTTGTGTTTTTAAATTCTGGTTCTTGTGTTTTTAAATTCTGGCACCTGTTCAGCACCCTCACACATATGAACTCATCTCTGTGCACTTGAGATGCTGGGAGGGTGGGGGATAAAAATACCTCCTGAGCTGCTTTGCACGTACTGCCTGAATATATCTGGAGTGTTATGTTGTGGCTGGATGGATTGATTAGAGGAACAGGGTCTGGCAGCCAGGGCTCCTTAACTTTGTTCCCAGCTCTGCCTAAAACATTGTGCAGCCAGACAAATAGCCAAGCCTGTCTGAAAGGGGCTTAGCAAGCACTTGCCTGGCTGGGAGATGTGTAGAATGCTGCAGTGAGGCATGCAGCTTGTTGAGGTCCTGTGGAGAAATGTCTTTCTCAAATTCATGATGCTAATTTTGGTGGGAAGGTGTTACAGTTTAGAACATTTTGCCTGCCTAGGAGATTTTTGTGCCTGTGAATGGGACATTGTCCATTTGACTCACGTGGATATGCACTCCTGGATCAACTCTCAGCTACACATCAACGTGCAGACTACTGAGAAGTGAATAACTTTCCCACATTGGCAGCTGTGGAAGTGAAAGATCTGTGTTTAGCCACAGGCAGTGCATGAACAGTTGTATCTCAGTCCTGTCCAAGAAGGACAGTGGGGATCAGTCCCCTGTCTCTCATTGTCACAATAGGATTATTTTTAATTCTGGGGAAATCCAGTTTGCCCTTAGGGTCCATAGATTGCAAATGGCTCCTGGCACACCATGCCTGGGTGGGTGTGTCTGTCTTGCATCCAGGACCTATTGACACTCTTTCCACTGTGCAAATATATCCCAGCTTTGGATCCCAATTTTCCATTTGCAGAATAAAAACTTCCCAAATTCTTGCAGTTCCTGCTCCCCTGCAAACCTTTCCTCTTTGAAATGTTGGCTGTGAGCTTCTCTTCAGCCAAGGTGGAGGCAACGCAGGATATCTGCCTCTGTAAAAGATAACCTGGCCCTGCCAGGAGTGTGGGAGCACACTGAATGGCTCTTTTTTTGCTTTTTCTTTCTGTTTTGTTGTCTGCTGTGACAGGAGATCGATGACTGCCTCATCCAGGCAAAGGACAGGAGCTACGATGCCCTGGTGCACTTTGGAAAGCGGGGGCTGAACGTTGCGGCCACAGCAGCTGTCATGGCAGCTTCAAAGGTAAAGGTGTGGGTCAGGAGAGTGACCATTAGCATCTCCTCTGCATCCATCCATCCATCCATCCATCCATCCATCCATCCATCCATCTATCACCAGCAGCAGCCACCACGTGGAGGGGAGAGATGGTAGGGGCAGGGATTCTGTCACTGATTTTAATCACGCCTCCCAAGCTCCCATTCACCAGCCACCCAGGTGTCTCTTGGGATAAAGACAGTAAATGTGGTGCTTATAGGTAGTGAACCTATAGGAAATGCAGGACTAAGACACCTGTTGAGTTTTACATTTAAAATTAAATTTTAAATTTAAAAATGGTGGCAGTGTTAGCAATGCTGTTCATCACAGCCTGTGCTTTTTCATTTTCACTGCCAAAATAGGAGCATGCTTCCATGAAAGATGCTGATCTAGGTGAACACAGTTAACATCTTGGCAGGGAAATAATTTTTTTTGGTCAGTACCTTCTGCATTGGGAGAAAAGGCCATCTGCACCCCAGTTTGTCAGTTGTTAAAGCTGAGTTGTGGAGGAGTCTGGAGGAGCTAATGACCTGCATTTGGTATTGACTGAAAGCAGATGTGATCTGAAGCTCCTGAAGGCTAGAGGTTTGTCTGCAAGGCTTATACATAACACACATATATATTTCTTTGGAGACATGTTTATGTAAGAGTGGATGGAAGTGGCATTAGTTGCTTTTGGAGAACAAGTAGATGTTGGAGTGGTCACATCTGAGGGGATGTGTCCTGTATTCTGCTCCTGGCTTAGACCCAGAGCCAGAAAATAGCTGTTATCTCTGCTCTTTGTTTGCACAAAAGCTGCAGGGACTTGATAACTGTATTTTGTGGTTCTGTTCTCTGGCCACGGATTATCATGGCTCAGGGTAGATGTCCACAGTGTCTATATCCACAGTGTTTTGGGGGCAAGACTTGTATAAAAGAAAAAGCTTTCATTCAGTCAGATACAATGCCTCTTGCAAAAAGTAGAAATGTACAGGCAAGGTGGGTACTGGTATGAGGCAAAACTTGTGTTGAAGGAAATAATTTCCTCTGTCAAATGTTTTTCACGTGACCTCAGGCACATCATTTTAATATGTCTTGGCCTTACCTGCTGTAAAAATGTGTAATACATCCTTAGGAAGCCAAACACTTTGAAGTCTATAAAGCATGTTAAATGCAAGGTATTACAGAAGTGTGAAGCCTCTGGGATGTGCAGTGCACATGTGGGGTCACAAGGATGTGCAAAAGCTATATCCTGTTCCAAAGAAAAGCCAAAAATTACCTTCCTTGCCCCTGCCAAGCATTCTTCAGACTTTCTGTCAGGCCTGGCACAGTTCTCCTGGAGTGTTGCTCTACATTGGGAATTCTGCTAAACCAGGGACTGATGGCTAAGCCAAACCTGGACTGAAACCTGGAATAAAACTGGAACTAAGGCAAAGCTGTGTATTGTGTGCCCAACCAAACAATATCAGTGTGATGCCTCCATGATCCATAACAATTTGCTGGTGCTGCAAGCCTGAAGAAGTCACACTACAGATAAAAACAGGCTCTAGGAATGCCTGGTTTTCAGCACTGCCTTTGCTCTGATCCTATTCCTACAAGGAGCTGCTGACTTTCTGTGCAAGAGCCATTTTTAGGACAGAGTGAGAAACTATGTTTGAATCCCAAAGAAACTCTGACTCCTGCTTGGGTGGCTCCTGAATTATGAGGAGCTGGAGAGTAGACCAGATTCACAGCACCAGCCTGTTCATCTCTGGACTGCAACAATGTCTTCATCAGCTCTTAAATCTGAATGAGCAGTCAGAACCACAGTTTTTCTTCCCATTGTTCTGCTTTTCTGGTGTTTTTTCTTGAAACAACAAGTGGGATGCTGGGTAGAAGGGAGAAAAGTGTCCAGGATACAAGGCAGTAATTGTTTTGCATGAGTTAATCAAGCTCCCCATTCAGTGCTGGAAGAAGGCAACTCTGTGACTTGTGTGGTGTTGCTGTTTGGAACATCTGCCAGACTAACTTGAGAGAAAAGAATTAAGATATTGCAGCCTGTAAATGGACCTGTGTCTTTTCTGCAGTGTGGAAAATGATCTATTGATAAGATTGAGAAGTTGTTATTGGATGGATTGACTGATTGATTAATCATTATAACAAAACAAGGAGTGTTCATATCTTTGCTGCAGCCTTGACATCTAAATGATTTTAAATATGTGATGAAAAATAGGACTCCTGCCTTCCTTCACAACTTTGGCCTATGGTCTCCAGCAAGTTGCTTGCATTTCTGTGCCTCAGAGTGCAGATCCAAGAGACAGAGTGAGCCAGTCTGGCAGCTCCCTTCCTCCAAAATGTGGTAACACTTCTGCTCCCAGTGGGTTACTGTGCACCAGCTCCTTGGACCTCCTTAGGTCATCTCTCATCCATCAGAAAGCTAATGCAGAAAGGGAAAGAAAAGGAATACTGGGGTTTTTTAGCCCAAAAAGGAGTGTTGAGTGCCTGAGGCAAGGAAAGGGACAGGACTGCCTTGTGAGAAGGATGGGCAGAGGAAGGGAAAGTGAGATCATCCCTTCCTGGTGCTGGGAAGCAGATTGGCTTTGCTGCTCATGGGTCCACACCCTCAATTCATTTACACTCTATGGTGTGATAGCCAGGAACAATTAAAACAGCTCTCTCCGTGCCCTTCTGGGACTGAATTTATTGTCTTCTGGGCAGGGAGAGTTGAATGGCTGTGACTGACAGCCTGATGTGCTGCAGCACAGAAATGCTTAGCTGGCATTCCTCTGGTATTCAGAATGTGAAGTGTGATGAGTTGAGTGTGGATGTGTCTCCCTGTAGTTGTTCCTGTGAAGTGAGCTGTACCCAAGAGAGGAGTGATACAAGCAGGTATGGGTGGTCACAGCTTCTGCTGCCCTGGTTTCCAGCTGCTGTTAAATGTATGTCAACACCCTTACTTGTTCACTTGAGAAGGAGGTATAGCAGAGCTAGATTATCCTGCCTGAGAGAACTTTAATTGACTAATTATCTGGAAAATACTCTGAGCTGACAGATGCCAGATAAGACTGTAGTGCTGTCCTGAGGGGAAAGTTTCCAGGGAGGTAGGAAAGAAGGTACCATTTCTAAGGCTTATCCTGTCTTTCCCAAGGCCAAGGTTTGAAGGGTATCCTTTTAGGCTGTTTTGAGTGTAGAAGGGAAAGTGAGCCTTGAAGAGCTTCACTGGGTTTCAGCCTTTAACAAATTGGGTTAAATTGGATCCTATAGAGATGACCATATCTTTAGAAGCACTGAGCTCCTGCAGCTCCCATGGAAAACATGGATTTTACTATTAAGTGAATGTGAAGATCTGTCTTATCCCTGCTCCACTTGGATTAATGAGCAAGGAAAAGATGATTTGTATTAAGAAAGGAACCCTCAGACTTGAAAAGTGAGCATCTTCTGGTGGTAAATACATGGTGAGGTGTTGGGCTGGAAGTGTACTCTGTGCGGACCTGTTTTCAGTAAATTTGCTTACATCTGAAGGCTTCTTGGAAACATATCTTGCACTGTACATAGCCCTGTCTCCTCCTTTCTCTCTGAGCTGTGTTAAATCATCTTCTTGAGCTTCACAGGATCCTCATGATCTTTTGTCTTGCATTATAAGAACTTTGTGCAAGACCCCATCTCTTCATTTTTTTTAATCCATCCTGCAGCACAGTGTAGCTGGCTCTTTTGTATGTGACAAGCTGCTACTTTTGTATTTACCACAGACTAACATGCTGCACAGCCACAGCTTCCTTATCTCTGATCCTGTGGCCCTTTCCCCTTTCTGCCTTAACATCCCCCAGTTTTAGTTAGCCAGCTGCAGGCCTCCCTCCTTTCCCCATCCTTCTGCTCCTTTGCCCTGCTCTGTTTTGTTTTGAAGCCACAGTTGTGCTAACACTGGCACAAACCTGTGCCAGTTCATTTTAAAGCCTGAGGAGCTGTCAGTGTCCCAAGTGCCCTGAGTCTGCCCCACTGGTTTGCTTGGGTGTTTTCTTTGTCTGCTCTCAAAGCAGACAGAGCATTAGACACAGGTCTTATAACCCCTGCTAGGTACTCAATACAGATCTTTTCCCTGCTCCCAGCAGCTTGCATGTCCCCACCAAGGGAGTATAATCTCATTTGAGGCTTTGCAATCCTGTCCTCATTGCTTGGTCATTCTGTCACATACTGTGACTTCAAGTGAGTCAGTTTTAAGTGGCAGGATTAGATGACTGGACAGTAAATCCTGCTGCTCTTTGTATGTTTTCAGTTAGTTCCAACTCCTTCAGTCAATCCTACTCCTAAAGGACCCTGGGTACTGACCACCACCTTCTTTCCAGCTCCCCTCAGAGGAGGAGAGGAGAAGCAGAAGAAGAGCCTGCTTTTGGGACACAGCAGAAGGGGAGCTGCAGCAAAGCCCTGGGAGTGAGGCAGATGCAAGACCTTGGACAGGCAGTGGACTTGTCAGATGGTGCCTGGGCATAAGAGAGCTTTTCATTGGCAGCAGTCAGGTTTCTAATGTAAGCAGCTGGGACATGTGGGGCTGCAGTGAGGAGGGGTACTGATGACTTGCATGCAGCACCAGCCTTCTCCAGGACACTTGTATGTCCTCCCTCACTGTCACCTCATCCACCACATCTCACCCTGAGCCTCCTACTACCTGCTGCCCTGCCTTGTCCCCAGTCCCCAGCTCTTCACCTCTCTCCTTCTCTGCCCAAGACCCAGCCCACCCCTGTCACTTCTCCCAGGTTTCCCAGATGCTGTTTGCATGTATCCTTATTCCTCATCCTGATCAAACCAACTCTGCCAAACAAACCAATGTCTTTCCCCACCCCTAAGACAAATTCTTCTCCCAACCACATAACCATCCTCAAGCTGCAGCCTCAACTCCATTCTTCAAACTACAGCTGCAGAAAACATCTGACAGCCAACAGATCGTTCTGACCCAGAGATTTCTGGGAAAGTACCTTCCTCTGTCCTTCTTCTGCCCTCCTGTGTGTAGGACAGGGGCTGTTTGCACAGCAGCTGGTGCTGTGTTCCATTGTGTACTCTGTGGTACTACCCACCCTTAGGCAGGGGAGTGGAGCACAGTGTGCTGCTGGCAGTGGGCACAGTGCCCTGGCAGGAGATGATAAATGA
Source organism: Heliangelus exortis (assembly GCF_036169615.1). Classification (NCBI taxonomy): domain Eukaryota; kingdom Metazoa; phylum Chordata; class Aves; order Apodiformes; family Trochilidae; genus Heliangelus; species Heliangelus exortis. The sequence continues at coordinate 4,926,597 of NC_092431.1, forward strand.
GGTGGAGGGAGCAGGCACGCATGACTGGTGTGGATGAAAAGCCCATTTGTGCCTAATAAGTCTGAGAAACAGTCCAGGACCCTTCCATGCATGGGGAAATCTGACTTGTGGTGCTGCCAGAGCCAGTAATCACTGGTTAGTGGTTAAAAGGAGCAGGCATGCAGACAGGCAAAAGCAGGATGGCTTCAGGATGCACATCCACCCCTTTAGCACTCAGGATGCAGCATTGGCAGTTCCCAAACTGCCCCAGCTTGCAGCCACCTGCCTGGGCCAGCATTGTCACTTCTATTTCCACCTTTGGGCTCACCACACCCTGGGGGGTTGCAGCTCTGCTGCTTCGTGGTTCTTTAGCCCAAGAAATTTATTGGGAAATTTCCCATTGCGATTGCTGGTTTTTAAACCAGGGCACTGGATGGGAAACACCAGTGATCCTTTAAATTTTATCCTTTCTAATCAAACAGCATCTTTTCCTTCATTTCTAATATCTGGCTGGTACAGCCAGTGCAGCTGCCTGGAAGTCAATATGTTGATCCCTAATTTTCCATGAAAATTGAGACCTCTTTACTGTGGGAGTTTGGAGCCTGAATTTGTGCAGGAGGGAGATGCTGCCTGTTGTGTCATGACTATGAACTGCACTTTGACTTGACTTGGGAACGAGGGAAGCAAGGAGTGGGAAGCATCCTTCCCTTGACGAGGGCAGATAAAGCCTCTTTGTAAGGATGGGATCCCACTGCTTGGAGAGAGATTGTTAAAAACAACCATACCCAGCCAGACATACTCAGCCAAGAGTTGCATCCAGTGTGCTTATTACTGCTTGTATCATGGCCATGCTGTGTGCCCTGGTCTGTGACATGGCCAAGAGTTGCCAAAGTAAGGAGTGATTTAGGATTCAGTTTGAGAAAACTTTGGGGAGCAATTAGTGTTGCTGCAGAAGGGCTGAGCAGGCTGCTTTTGGAAGTAGCTTCCTTTAAAGGATCTCCAATTAGGATCCAAAACCAAGGCTCTCCTGGCTGAGCTATGTTACACCAATAAGGAGGAACAACAACTGGCTTTCTGGAAACATATGGTAGCGTGCCACTAATCACACTGTTTATGAACTGTTCCTGTCACAGTGTGATGTATCTCAGTCTTAAGTCTTTGAGACTCTGTTGGGTTTTTTGTTTTTTTGTTTTTTGTTTTTTTTGAGCTACAATCCAAATAGCTTTTTCCAGTTTCTCTCTCTTGCTGGCTCTAATATTGGTGTCTCCAAGTCTCAGACAATAGGCAGCGAATGCACAGGATGGCAGAACCAAACAATTAATTTATACAGAGACACCAGGCTGGGAGAAGCAATAACAAACAGTTCCCAGGAGAGGAAATGAACTGTGCAGACAAAAAGGGTGGATGAAATTAAGTTTCCATCATCAACATGAATGTCAGCTGGTTTCCCTTTGAGTCTTTAGCAGTGTCTGACACCTCCAGACAGGGGTAGCTCTTTCACACGAGGCACAGCACGCAGGCCCTGGCTATGAGGATATTGTTTGTAAGTTGTTGTCTTAATATAACAGCAGAAGCAATTTCCTCCAGCACTCAGGCCTGTGCCAGTGGTTTGGCTCTTTGCAGGGTCTTGCTGGAGCCAGGTGCAATGTGTATGCAAACTCCCACTCAGTGCTGTAATTACTTAGTGTTACCCTACTTCTCAGAAGCCCTGTCCATCATGGGGACTAAAATGACTGCCACGTGTCCCTCACCTAATCCTGTGCCTAAATTAGTCAGAAATGCACTCGGGGATGATCTGAAGTGTGATCTGATTCAGAGTGATCTGAACTCTGCATTACAGAGGTGGCCACACTGGGGGGTTCTTCAGCACGAAGCATCGATCAAGTGCAAGGAGTGAAGTGGCAGCTGATTGTGTTTATCATTTGCTTTGCCCTTTAAACACCCTTGCTAGGTAACACCCTGTCAGCTGGGGTTGCGAGGGGTTTGTCCATCTCTCTGGTAGAAAGCTGAGGAAGGGAGAACCCACGTTGAGAGGTGTAGTCCATAGGTGGGTGTTCCTGCTTTGTATGTGTGTGTGAGTCCCTGCACATGGTGCCCAGTGTCACGCTCATGTCTGCCCCAATTACTTATGCTTCAAACAGACCTTATTCTCAAAGCTTTTATGTTTGTTGCCACAATGGCTCTCTTTTTTCCCTTGCTAGGTCTCTCAGCTACTTCATTTGCACTTGTATTGGGACCAGAAAAAAGGGCAGGTAATCTGCTGAGTGCTTGCACTAACCCCTAACTAATGTCTGCCTCCCCACTAGACTAGTTTGAACTGTTTTTAGCTGGGATTGGTCTGAGGCCAGATGCTGTCTGCTCTGCTTCCAGTGAGTAGATCCTGCGTGCTGAGCTTAAAAGCCTGTCCCTGATCTCATCAGCAGAATGCCTTCCAAGTCCTCTGCTGGCAATCAGAGAGACTCCAGCAGCCAGGCAGGGAGCTTTGTGTGTAGAAAACCCATCTAACACGGGTTGTTGCTATTGCATTGGCCAAGCTGCTGTGTTTGCTGTTGTTTTCTTGCTAATGGATAAAGGGAGCCTCTTCTCCCCACTGCTGTGATCTCCTTAGGGTGGCTGAGGCTGCAGTGGGGCTAGTGAGAGCAGGACTTGGCTCAGAAGCAAAGGTGCATCTCTGCAAGCATTTTCTGATAGCTGTGGTTTGGGAAGTTCTGCTGACACTGCAGTGACAATGACAGCCCGGGAAGATGCTCCACCCCTTGAGGTGACTGTGCAGGGTGGAGGGTGTAACGTGCATGCAGAGTTATCTGCTGGTATGGAGGAGAACTGCTAACAAAAGTTACAGCAAAAAGAGAGGAGAACATTAACGGGTTTACCATTGTGCTGGAAGTGTGGTGAGCCTGACTTAGTGTTCCCTTGCCTGTCCATTAACTGCTGATCCTAAGATGCAAAATTCCAGAAGGTGGCATCTTGAAATAACACTGTATTAAAAACTTCTCTTTTATGACTTGACATTTTCTGGGTCCTGATTTGTGTCATTTCATCACACCATATTATAGTTTCCATAGCTGCAAAATGGAGTTTGTAGGTATTAAAGGTGTTTTGAAGCCTAAATAATGTCTACATAATTCTTTCAGATCTTCAGACTGAAGGTATGATAAAATCTAGACACTGTTATTTGTTTACATTTAGTTAATATTTAATGGGGTGTTGTTATATAAATTGCAGATTTTAAAATTATGTGCCTAATTTTATTTACTTAGAACCTGTGGAAAGCTACCTGAATACGTGGAATATATTAAATGAATAATTCTACTGATATAAGCCCTGTTTTTCCAGGCTCCTAAACCATTCTCCTTCTAAAAAGTTTTGCTTCAAATGTGATTTCAGAGATTAATTATAGAGAGGCAAATTAAGGAAGACAATTCCAGTTATTTCTGATGGGAGTGCCTTTTAAAGTGCTTGATACAATAATGACTTCAGATTTTGGAAAAGATGAAGATTTCTGATCCTTCCAAGAAAGTATTGATTGTATCAGTGTTTGTGCTCTGGCCCAGAGAAGTCTGTGTTCACTTCTGGCTGTGAAGGTGTCTGCAACATTTAGAAGGTGGCAGCATGCAGGTTAACTGGATTTGAAACCTCAGTATTTTGTTGGTGTTTTGTCCCACTCTTTAATGCAAAAATAGGAAGTGAATATGCTAGATGTGGGGAAGTAAAGTATGCCTATACCTCAGTTGCAGTTTTGTCCAAAGCAGGTAGAGCTGTACCTATATTAGTTTCAGATTAATTACTGTGCCACATGTATGGGAGCTTTAACTTCCCTTAGAATCCCAGATGAGCTTCTGCAGCTTAAATGTCCATGTGTTGCTGTTAAATGTCCATCATGATGATGATGCCATAATCCCATTGCTGATATCTTGGCTCTACATAAGGTTGTGGTAGCACTGAGGGATGATATTGCCATCTGCTTTTTGATATTTGTCTTTTGTCCTGCTCAGTAGCACTGAGCCCTGCACCAGTCTGACCCTTCCCTGCCCCCATGGGTGGTCCTAATGAGCTTGGTGGGTCCTGGGATAAGGAGGTGAAGGAGGTCTGAAGAGGTTCACTTCCAGCTTGTGCTGTACCTTCACCTTTGGGGTGAAACATCCTAGGGACAAGAAGATCAAAAGAATTTGGGAGCAGGTACACTGTAATGAGCAGGGCACAGACACCTACCAAAAGTAAATGGAAGGGAAGTCAGGAAGCCTTCACATGTTCAGTGCCCTCACTCAGCCCGAGCCTTTGCTATCCCTGCTGCTTTTGGACAAACATATTCATGGGATCAAAAGAACAGTAATATTTTGCTGTTGTCTGTGTGATGAGCAACCTTTATGTTTGCTGCTATAAACTCAGGTGAAATTAAAGCAAAGATCAAGAAATAACTTTTTTTGCTTGCTTGGCTGTTTCTTTTCCTGGAGAAAATCAGACCTGTTTAGCACAGCTGCTGTGACTGTGTCTGAACATAATATATGCTGATGTAATGGGCCCACAGATGACAGGCACATGTCAGATCCTTGTTGCAAAGCTGTCTCTGGGGCCTTTGATCATTACATGCTGCTATATCACAAGTTGCAATGCAAGAATATGAGCAGATCTTATTCATTTTCCATGCAAAAGGCTGCGTTAGTGTCATCTTCCCTGCCAGGCTGCTCTGATGTATGAATCTCATCTCCAGTCTGACTCATGTCCACCCACATAAATTGCTCTCTGGAATGAGGTGATATTTGGGTTAGCTGGCTGGGCAGAGCAGGGAGGAGGCACTGCTGACACTTGAGCTGGAGGAATACAGCTCGGGTCCTCGGGTCCTCGGGTTACAGCAGCTCATCAAATCCAACCCTCTGGTTTTGCTGACCCAGTCATTCTGCAACAGCAACATAGTACGTGGTGATCTGATTGCTCTTACTAGGGATCTGTCTCTTGCAGTCAAACTGCAGGGTAGGATGTCCTGTGTTTGCTTTGAACTTGTTGCTGAGATCAGGGTTGCAGTGTAAGAATTCAGTGCAAGATGAAAACCCCCCCCCCAAGAACTGCACTGCACTGAGTTTGGGGCAGGTGAGGTCACATCCAGCGAGCCCAGCCTTGCAAGATTTCAGTACATCAGCCCAGGGGCAGCTGCATTTGAAGACTGTAGAGTAGATGCACCTTAGGCTGGCCTGGGAAGAAAAACTTGAGATGCCTGTTGGAGTAAGAACATGTCTCAAGGGATGGCTCAGCCACTGGCAGGAAAGTAGCCAAAATTCAGACAGTGACTGTTGTGGCAGGTTGGAGAGGGAGATAAAAAGGTGAGACTTAGATAAAAGGTCAGCTTTCTGGACTCCACTGCCAAGCTTATAAAATAAGCAAAATAAAATGTCTGTATACCAGCAAAAAAGACTCATTCATTTAAAATAATTTAAAAAATAGAATAGAGTAATGAGAGAGCAAAGTAAGTCTTCAGGAAGAGCATGAGGTGTGTATGGAAACTTTTCTAGAATAGCCTGCAGAGAAGCTGAATGCAAAATGCTGCCAAATACAGTATATATAGAGAAAGATATCTTACAAACCAAAGATTCAGCAAAATACAGAGAAAAAGCCCTGTGCAGCTTCCTGGCCAGCTCCACAAAGAAGAGTTATTTTCTGTTTTTCTGAGATGATGTGTATTTCTACTGATGATGTTTTGGGATGGCATTGTGGAAGTTATCATCCTGTGCTGTTTGCTTCTCCCTGATGCAGAAAAGTGCTGTAATCCAGGATGTGTAACCTACCTGTGGTTAAGTTGAGAAGCTATGGAGTTGAGAGGGAAGCTTGAACCCTTGAAGGATTTTTCTTGCATGGAAAGCTTCAGATTGGAAAGTTGGGAGACTACTGATAGAGTTTTCTTGAATGTAGGAAGTTCCAGCTGCCACAGTGACTGTAGTTATAAACACCTGATTCTTTGTCTACTTACAGTCCCTAAAAGTAAGGTGGTAATGAGTTTATAGGGGCAGAGACATCACTCTGCATGCAAATTTCTGAAGTGATGTTGATAAATCAGTACTTGTAGGTAAATTAATGCCTTCCCCTCCCAATGTATTGATGCCAAGCACTAGGGGACAGGCAGTGTTGCCCAGCCCCTGTAGCAAGGCATGTGTTCAGTCTGGCCTTTGGGTGTAGATGGTCAGGCTGGGGTTGTGCCAGGGCAGCACCAGAGTGTACTCTCCACTGGTCCCTCTCCTGCACTCAGGTTTTGTGGGCAGGATACTCAAATCTGCAGCCCAGAAGGGAGCAGTGATGGATTGTGTTCTAGCCCAATCTAGAGCCCTCAGGCAGTGTTCAGGCTGTGCTTCCACTGGTGTGCTGCTTTACCAAATGAAGGAGGGCTATGAGTTGCTACAGTGTGCCCTACCTCTTTGGCTAACCAGGGTAATAGATAAGGTCCATATTGATTGTATTTTTTGGTAGTTTTACTTTATGGCAGTGCTGTAGTACAAGGGTTACAGAATTCAGGAAGAAGTATGCCTATAGTTGGCTTTTTAATGGGAGTTTTTAATGTAGTTTAAATGAAATATATCTTTTAACCAACCCATCCTTAATAAAAATGAGCTATATTCCTTTTACTAAGGAATATGTTTGTTGCCTGATTGAGAGCCTTTCTAAAAAGAAAGAAGAATGTTGTGCTAATTTATTTATTCCTTAATCTGCATGAAAAAAAGCATTGGAATATTTTATTGCATTGAATGGTTACTTTTTATTACTTTAAAATATTGGTTTTTCTGTGCTCTGGAAATTGTGTGCATGAATGAGAACAGCTGGGTGAGTATAATCATAGATGATTAACTTTAAAAGGGAGCTATTTCAATGCAGGCTATTTAATTGTTTCTGAAGCCAAGCACCTACTTGACTCAGTTTCCAGTGAAGAAAGTGAAGATGTATTTTCTAGTGAAGATACAACCATGTCCTTCTCCTTGAGATGCACCCAAGGCTGCTCTGAGCTCAGATGACACAGAGATGCTCTCTGTGAAAAGTGTTCATTACATTGTGCATAGAACCACTCCAAAAGGAAGAGCAAAGAGAGGGAAATTATGCTCTTAACAACTCATTTATGCTCTCTCTAGGTTACTGGCCCAGGAAATTTTTTTTCTCTTTCTGTTGTCCTGATGGATTTCAGTGAGCTAGGGAAGAAAGAAAAAGGCTCAAAAAATGCAGTGTGCAATCTAACTTTTATGTGTTATTTGCTTGCTTGTTTAACCAGGGACAGGGGGCCCTGTCTGAGAGACTCAGGAGCTTTAGCATGCAGGATCTCTCATCAATCCGTGGAGACAGCAGCAGCACTGTTCCTCCCCCAGTCACTGTCCGAACAAGTAGCAAACAGAGCCACCCAAAACCATCCAGAAGTGCATCAGAAGGCACTGGCAGCTCAGGTAAGTGGAGGAGTTATTTTCAGTGTCTTGTTGTCTGGAATGTCACACAGCTGAATGAAGTCATGCAGTTGGCAGGAATATATAGAAACAGACATTGCAGGCAGCTCATACCAGAATTCACAGGACACAAACAGGCTGTTGAGTCTCTTGGCACTTAAGAGAGAAAACAGGATCATGGTTTGGTGGTTACTATTCCTGGCTGGTGTGAAGTCCTGGGCTGGCTGGACTTGAGCATCCAAGGGAACCAGCATCAGGCCCTGCAACTGGAGCTGAAAAGGGGCTGAAAAACTGGGCTGGGGGCTGCCAGCTGTGGGGGGTTTTCAATGTGTGGGGATAATGGAAATGCAAAAAGGGGGGAACAAGAACGTGCAGTAGTGGGCAAGGGTGATTATTGTCATCAAAGCCCCCATATGATGATAACACCTCTCTCATGTCATCTGAACAAAAATGTGAGTTCTAATAGATACCTGATGTGTCTGTAAAGAGAAAATGGTACTTCTCACACCTGGGTCCTGAAAGCCATATGTGGTAGGAATTGCTTGTTTATTTTAAGGTTAACCTTAGAAGATTTCTTATGTGGCTTTCCTGTACACCTTATTTCAGTGATTATAAGATGTAAAATATCTGATTGGTGGAAAAGTCCTCTCTATAGATTGATTCCAGTTTTCCAAGACAGTTTCTAAGTAGTATCAGTGCTCTGCTTTGCCACAACACCAACCCATTACAGTCCTCTGCAGGTGCAGCTCTCAAGTCACTGCCTGAGTTTACAGTTGCTCAGTAACTGTGGAAGGGACAGGAACCTGAAACATGATTTTGTCTGGGTATCAAGGGGGCATTGCAAGGCCACAGCCATCCTTACAGGTGGACCAAGCACTGCTGTCACTGTTGTAATCCTTTGGGTTTCAGGACTGGCACTGGGAGTGTGTGTGAGCATTGTTCAGTCCTATGAGGATCACATTCTTGATGAAAGACTAAACATACAGATTGCCTATGGCAGTGCTTTTATAGCTCCTTTTATTTCTCTCATCTGGCTGTCAGGGATGCACAAAGGTTGAAGAATTAGTTTTACATCTAGCACAGGCTCTTAATTTTCTCAACAGGAGACAGCCACATCAAAGAGAGAGTAGCAGCCTTATAATAAGGAGATGTCAAGTGCTACTCTCAGGTGGTGGAACAGCCTGACTATAGTCACTCAAGCTGTTCAGCAGTAAAAAGCTGCGGACTCAGGGAGAAATCACAAGTTTGATCCAGAGTAAAAATATGTTATTATACTATTTTTGAAGTATTATGTTTAACTCAGACAGATTTGCTGATCCACCTTACTGGAAGCCTCCGAAATAACTGGTCTGGGAGACCTTTGGGGGGAGATATGTTTTGAGATCAAGAGGCCAGGAACTGGAAGCTTCTCCAGCCAGCCTTGCTGCTGAACAAATGGTGCATGGAAGCGTGCTGACCCTTACAACAGAGAGGCAAAGACAAGAGATGGCTCTTTGAGTTGAGGTTACAGGAGTTTAGATGGGTCCCATTCCATGCACAGTGGAAAACACAGCCAGACCTGATGTGGAATTTGGTGTTTCTAGTTCCAGTCCAGCTGTTTGACTGTTTATAAGAGCAGATAGGATATATGTAAGAATGTGATTTGGAAAGACAGAGAGAGATGGAGAGATATCTGTTGTCTTCTCTGCACAGGTGACACTGCTGAAACTCAGTTTTGTTGGTCTGAAACCCCTCAGATCTCCTGTGAGCACCAGGAATGGTTCAGGTTCTGGTTTCAGATCTCTTGGGCATGTTTCCAAGCTGACTGCAACCCAGGAAAAACCTCTCCTGACACGGGTGGGCTTTGGCTGTGCCCAAAAGTTGGCTGGAGAACCACACTGTACTCAGGCTACGTTAAATAACTGCTCAGCTTGTTTCATTTCCATTGTTGGTATTTTTATAAAGTGACTGGTGCTGGTTATGTGGATTTGTGACTCTCTGAATCCCCTCTTGACACAAAGCATGGTGTGAAGAGCTCAGCATTTAGTTAGTAACGACCACATGCAGGTTTATTTAACATGCAGGTTTATTTAACGACCACATCAAAGGTTTATTTTTGCCTGCTGAAGAGTGTCTTGTGAGGCCAAGAAATAGAATATGCAAGAGCTGCCTTTGAGACAAGAGAAATTACTCCTTCTTTTCCTCTACCTTTTGCTGCTTTTTTCCCCCCTCTGCCTTTCACTGTCTTTGCAGCCTTCAGTGGTGCCCACTATTTGATCCTCCTGGTCTGTTCACCCCCCTCCCACAGAAAGTCCCTTCTCCTCCTCACACCCCATCAAAAACCAGATGATACATAGGGCCAAGGGCTGCTTTTGCCATGATTTGTGTGTGGATGCCAACCCCCCACAGCACATGACCTGAGGCATTGCTGCTGCTCCTGTGAAGCACAACCTCCTTCTACTCACACCAAGGAAACATGATGGTTGCCCTTCCTCCACGTAGCAGCCCACCACCTGTCCTCTTGAGCTGATGTTTCACTTTGCTCTTATTCAGCATTTCTTGATTTAGTGTCCTGGCAGCCTGATGAGAGTCTGTGATATTTTATCTTCTATGCTTGTTCCAACCTGTGCTTCTTCCCCAGGGAGAACTGCCCCTTTCCTTTGGGAGCTGGAAATGTCATGTGGCTGCTCAGCGTTACAGAAAACTACAAGTTCCAGAATAACATTTGCAAACATTTTTCAAAGCCAACCTGTTGTTCTGGCAGATGTCCAATAACAATTCCCATATAGATATGTCTTGATTAACAGTGGGCAGCTCTTTTACTTCTTAACTTTGCCTTAAAAGCATCCTGGACAGTGCAAATTAAATTTCAATTGCAATGGCTGGTGAATGACACATGAGACTTGAGGAGTGGGAACTCTGAGTCACAGAGTTCAATCCCATAGCTGATGAAAACATCTCACTGTTGTTGATGGGAGTGGAAACCTCCAGATTGGGATGGGCACTGGAGTCCAGCCTTGCTTTTGGGACATGCCCCAGCAGCACTGGGATATGCCATGTTGCAGCATGGGACAATCAGTGTCCAAAGCTGATGACACTGTCTGGGTCAGAGGATCACATCCTGTGGAGCCACCCTCTCTATTGCCCAGACACAGTGTCCTTTCTGCTTAAGCTTTCCCCAGGCAGAGATCACTCTCAGCTGGGATGATTTCAAAGCAGAAATGCACAGTGTGCTTTCTGATACTCTCCACTTCTCTGTGCAGAAGAGAATCAAGGCTGTTCCTTGGTTTTGCACTCACACTCTGAAGGCTTTGCAGGACACAACAAAGGTGGGGGAATATCAGCATTCAGGACGTGTCTGGCCAGCTCAGTCTGCACCAGCCAAAAAAAGCACAGAAACAATGCAATAACAATCCATATATATATTTTTATATATATATATCTGTTGTATGAGCTCTCTTCTGTGTAAAATTGGAATCCAGGCCCACAGCAGGCCCCTTGGGGTTGGTCGAGATTCCTTTCTTTTACACAAAAGCCATGGTTTCACAGCAGATCCAGCCAGTATAAGCCAGCACTCCTGTGAAATGATATGGCCCTTGCTTCTGCCCCATACCATGCTTTTTCTTGGACATGTTTAAATTCTGTTTATATATGCTGACCCCTGTCAGGGAGCTGGTTCAACTTGAATGCAATTCCTTGCTTCCAGGTTGCTCTTGACCTGGGTCTGATCCCCAAGTCAGTAGAGAACAGCAGCAACAACAGGCCAAGGAGGGTGGAGGCCAGAGAGGCAATGGGAGGACTGCTTTCAGCAGCAGTGCTGATTAATACTGGTTTAAAGTGACTGTGAAACAATGGAAGAACTTCCAGTCTCTGAAGTGCTAGATAATTGAGACCAGAAATCACACACAGCTCAAACTTTTTTTTTTCTCCAAAACCTTGTTTTATCTGGAGTCATTGATGCCACTGTGAGGGTTAAATTAGAAGGCTCAAACTGGAAATTATTTCTAGGCTGTCTCCTGGAGCACAAACCATCCACAAGATGCAGCTGTAAAGGTCATTCTTCCTTGAACAGCCATGAATCACCTGCATTTGCACTGAAGGGTACAATGCAACTCCCTTGGTTGCTTCCATCCTTATGGTAATTCCACTGAAACAGAATTTCTGGAGGAGTCCTCAGCACATTCCTGTTTTAGAAAGGGGGATCTGTGGATAGTTTTCCTTCAGAAGCTGCATGGATGGCTACACCAGAGCTTGTAGAAGTTTAAATATACTGAAAAAAAAAAATTAGGCATGTACCTATGACAGAATGGGTTTGGAAAGGACCTCTGAATATCATCTTGTCCAACCCTCCTGCCAGGGCAAGTTCACCTAAAACACATTGAGCAGGATGGGAGCCAGGGAGGTTTTGAATGACTCCAGAGACAGAGGCTCCACCAGCTCTCAGTCTACTTTGCTTCCCACAAAGTAAAGAATTTCTTCCTCATGTTGAGATGGAGCTTCCTATGTTCAAGTTTGTGTTCTGAGCCCCACTACAAGTCCCAGTACTGCACTCCCTGTGTTTATTATCTGCCACTTCTGGTGCTGTGCTGCCCATTGCTTACCCACACTCCCAGTCAGGAGTTATTTCTGTTCAGGGAGCTGAGAGCAGAGCCAGGGAGCTGTACATAACCCCAGCCCTAACGCCCATTAGGCACTCAGCCTGGGGTGAGGCACGTTCCTGGCTCTGTGCTCTGTCCTGGTGGATAGAGACAATTGTCTCTTCATCTGCAGAGAGGCCATGAATTCCACCTCAAAATGATTCCAAGTGTTTTCTAGGAGAGTCATTTATTTACCCTGACCAAGTTCCTAATGCTCAGCTCCTCTTCCAGAGTGCACGTGTTGCTCAGTGTGCCGACTCCTCAGAGGTGAGTGCTGGATTTCCTGTGTCCTGGTATCCATGCATCCCTTTTGGGCATGGCTGCTGTTCCCCAGCCTGGCTTGCTCCTGCTGCTCCTACTCACTGGGTTTCCTAACACCAAGGGAGCAAACCAGGGGAAGGTCAGGCTGTGAGTGAGTCTGTGTGATGCTGATGGCAAGTGCTGCAGTGCTTCTCACCTTACTGACCTGTGCTACCCAAGGCTGGGGAGTGTTTCCCTGGAGAAAAAACCTCACTCCTTTCCATTCCAGAGGGTGTAACTCTTGTCCTTGCTGCACCAGTGTAACTCCTCAACCCCATATTCCCCCTGTGCTCCTGGAAAGCCACTGGGAATGCAGCAAGATCAAACCTCCCTCAGTCTCAGCACTGGTTTGCTCTGTTCTCAAAGGATTGGAATGTGTTTCTCTCATGTTGGAGAGGACATTTGTGTTGGGGATGAGCAGGTTTAGTAACAAAGACCAGAAGCAGAGTGTGGTGTGGTGAAATAGGGTTGAGTAGAGTCCTCCTCCTTCAGTCTCTGCTAGAGCCATTTTCCAAAAGTGCCCTACTGTCCCCAGCACTGCTTGTGTTTACAAACTTAGGAGTGCAGTGAGCAGTGTAGCTGCCAGGGGTCTTTTCAGTGCTGTGCCAGTTTGGTTGCTAAGAGCTGAGCTGTATCACTTCTGCATTTTTGTCCCAGTGGCAGATGAAAGGAGGGGGAGGTCTCACGTTTAGGCAGGCCAGAGGATGGGGCTGCCAAGCAGCTTGTGCAGGGAGAAAGAAAAAATCCAGACTGGCAGCATCCCATCTTGATGGAAGCAAAAGACCTTCATGATGCCCTTACTCCTCATTTCATCTGCTTTTTGTTTACTTTGCACACTACAATCACACTGGGGATGGCAGCAGAAGAGCTGAAGGATGGCAGTGCTGCCACCATGCTGCAGCCATCAGAGTGTTTGGGTTCCCACTGCCTTGTACCTGCTGTGCCCCACAGCCCTGGGCAGTATTAGAGCTTGGAGCATGGTGAGCTCAGGCTGATGCTGCCTCCTTGCACATTATGGCAAATAGGCAAAACAACCCTTGTATTTGGTTTGTCACCCTCCCTGTTGTGCTTTTCCAGTTCTTTTCACTGGCACATTTGGGCTGAGTGTGCCACTGTGCAGGAGAAAGAAGCCTGGGTAAGGTGATATATGTTTATGCAATCATGAAAGATTTGTATTCATGGTGCATTTTATTAGCACCCTTCTAATTTTAGCCTGAAACGATTTTATGGATTTGACTTCAAAGTGTTATTTATAAAAGGAATCACTGAATCCCTAAGTGCTGAATAGTCATGAGTTAATCTTAGGGAAGTCATTTAATGATGCCAAAGCAGTAATCAGTCCAATATGCTTACAAATTGGGCCCAGATTCATGTTGATCTAGTTTAAATTGCATGGCCTGTCTTTCAGATTGGCTTGTCTTACTCTTTTTTTTTTTTTTTTTCCCTCCCTCCTGACATAATCCAGTCCCTTGGACCATGTCAATAAGGATACTCTGAGGCTCCATCTCATTGAGGGTTCATTCTCTCTCCACAGGCTGCCCTTTCTCTGTCTCCAAGGCAATAGATGCATTAATGCACTGACAACATTGCCTGCCAGTTTAAATGCTCCTTTGTAAGTGCAGCTTGGGGAGCTTAGAGAGCTGACTATGTAATGTGAACACATTTTCTCAACACCACAAAAAGCAGGGAGAAGAAAGAACTAAGTTTGTTTAGCTAGGACTAAGTTGTCCTGAACTATTGGCACTCAGCTGTCCTTGGTGACAACGTGTGCAGCCACAGTCATTAACAGTACTCATCTCCAGAGAGTTTATAATCTAAATAAGCAGAGGGTCAAGTCTTACCTCAAGCAGGAATATCATAGCCTGGTTTAGAGCCATGATGCAGGCTTTTTGGCAGGAGCAGTTGCTTTAATGCTCTGGCAAGTGAAACACAAATTGTTTCTTTTGCTGGCTGAGTTATGGAGGCCCCCACAGCTCTCAGGAGAGCACAGGCTGGTGGGAGCAAAAATCTGCCCATCCTGCTACCAAGATGATGTCCTGGAAGAAGATCTCCTGAGGATGTGGCCTGCAGGAGCCGTGGAGGGAGGATTTCTGCTGAGGCTGAGTGCAGGCTGAGCTCCCCTGCCTGAGAGCAGATCCCTCACTGGCAGCAGTGCTGGGCTCCTCAACTGCTGAAGCTCTTTGCTTCATAGAAGGGCTCTTCCCTGGCCAATTGCCTCACTTCAGCTGATCTCATCATCTGCACATGATGAAGCATCAACACAATTCAGGATTCTCATCCTCCTCTGCTCTAGGCAGCATCACTGAGTGCAAGTGTGTTCAACTATATATACTCCAGTGTGTCTTCTTGACACCTTCTGTGCCAAATCTTGCTCTTGTTCAGGCCTTTGCTGGCAAACCTCCTCCCAGACCTTTATATAAGGTTCTGATTTATCTTTTCTGTGTTCTCAGCCTGGGGAAAATCAGGCTGCAGCACTGAGGAACAACAGTGCAGTTACATAAGAACTGCTTTTCCCCTTCAGGAAGGACGGAGTGAAAATCCCCAGGGATATCTGTTTGTCTTTTGGCAGTGCCTGGTAAATGCTTTAGTGCATCAAATAAGCTTGCTTGGAACTGGCATTTAAGAAGTAGCAAATGTTCTGTTCAGTGGTATCCTCTCAACCAACTTAGGTGCTGTTGGAAACCTGTGTCATGGTTTAGAGGGAAAAACAATTTTAATCCTTGGAGGTGATAAATATATCTGGCAGATACTGAATAATCAGCTGTGTATGAGGAGAACTGCTGCATCTGCATGTATTTGAGGGGGCATTTTATACTAAAACAGTGATCAGGAGCCTTAGGCAATGCAAGAAAGGTGCAGGGGCATCAGTGGTGAATGAGGCTGTGTTGTGAGTGTGCCCCACAGGGCTGTGCTCCCCAGCAGTGACAGATAGAGAAAACTACGTGCACAAGCTGTTGCAGCACAAACCAGCCTCTGGAGTTTTTCCAATAAAATAATTTTGGATCTCTTCCTACATGTGGTTGTCACCCTCAAGATAAGGTGATGGATCCCTCACAATAAGCAGTGCAGCTCAGCTAGGACCTTCATGGGGTGTTCACTTAATGGTGTTTTAAACAAATCACCTGCCTGGGATATTCTACATATCCAACCCCTTCTTTGTGGTGTTCTACAAATTGCACATGAGATTATTACAGGGGAAAGTACTCTTAAAAAAACTAATTGAGTTTGCATCAAGGGAGCTGTTCATATATTTCCAAACTGATTCAATTAAATGGTGTAGGTGGTTTCATTTTTGTTCTTGGCTCATTTTGCTTTCAGCTCTTGTGCTGGGGATTTACAGAGTGGCTTTTTTTAACCTTTCATTAAGCTTAAAGAACAAATGACAATTTTCTGTTGCTCTAGGCATTTTGTCCTTAAAACTTCTCTTTACTAAATGTTGAATCACATTTTTACAGGGGTTATTTGCATCCCTTTGCAAATATCCCTTTGCCTATCCCTGAATGGCAATTTGGGCGTTTCTGTGGGTATTTAAAAATACTTTCATAGTTATTTTGATTATTTCAGGGAAGGAAACATTTTCACGGAAAATCAGTTGGTTCTTTAGGTACCTTTGCATTTTACCAAGGGAAAGTTAAAACATTAGTTGAACCACAGGTATTATGAAAACAAGATTTCTGTGCTCTGAAACAATGTTCCTTTCTCCTCTGTGCCCCAATGTTTTCCCCTAACAGTTTATTCTTTCCTTTTCTCTATGTAAATATTATGGGACTCTGATGTAAGTGTTACAGACTGCATGAGTTTTCTTCTGAGGTGACCAGCACTTAACATCTTAATCATCTGTGGGATGTGTTTTCATTAACAGATGACTTTGTTGACATGATTAGACTTGTTTGCTTTGGTTGCACTTGACTTCAGCTTTGGAAAGGATGTCTGCCTAAGTTTTGTGGCTCCTGGGCAGTGTGTGCTGTTGGAGTTGGCTTCTCCTAACTTCTTGGTTTGGCAAAATGGTTGGGGAAGTACATGACTTGGGTTGGTGTCTGTTGGAAATGATGGCACATTTGTCTCTGTTGCAGGGACAAGAAGCTGATTGCCATCATATAATAAATATCTGCTCTCTTGCTCTTCTTATGTGGTGTGCAAACCTCCTTATGTGAATTATCTCCATGAAAGGCTTAGCTCTGGAGTGACTTTATCTTCCACTACAATAAAACAGTACCTTGCTCCTGGTTCATGTAGTCTGGGGTTGTGGTTTTCCAAACTGCTCCCAAAGAACTCCAGTGACAGGAGAAAGAAGTTGCCTGGGCAAATAAGGGGGGGTCCAGCTTCTCTCAAAGGTATTGGGGTACCTGATTCCCACTATGACTGTATGTAAGTGTCCAAATTTTCAGAAGATTTAGATCAAAGTCCTTTGTTCCTCTGTAAACAAAGTGGGCCAGGCCCTGACCTCTGTTGTACTCGTGAAAATCCATAGGAGTTACTCTGGATTTAAACAGCAGCATAGATCAGAGTCTGAATCAAAGTAGTTGCTAAAAACCATCCTGTGACTGAATCCCCTTTGTGGGTGTAGAAAGACTTTTGCAAGTGAGATGTTTTAGCCCATTTAGATCCCACAGGGGTTAAAGATGATGATGGTCTGGTCCTGGATTCCCATGTCCATGCTGGGTCGTTTCCTGTGGTGCATTTAATAGCTTAGATCCCAGCTCTGTCTACTTTACCTTGGAACATGCCCAGCTTCAGGACTTCCCACACAATGTGTTGGTTGTATCAGTTCCCTTTGAAGGAATTAGAATAAGATTATAGAAACAGAAATTAAGGGGTCCCTTTTCTTAGGCTGCTTACAGTCAGATTATGTCTTGCCTTAGTGAAAAGAGGAGTGTTATCTGGTCCAGATACTGAAGAGGCATTTGCAAGGGGCAGCAGCACCTTTTGCTGTGGCACACCAGCCAGTTTCCCATTTCTGAAGCAATTCTGCACCTCCACACAAAGGTGTACATAATGGATAGAGGCAAAACACAGATATGAGATGAGGAGGGAGAGTCTTCCAAAGATGGAAGAGACAGGAATAATGCCTGCCATATGGTCCATGCTTTTATGCAGCCACCTCCTGGCCTTGACAAGGTCCCTGGGGCTGTCAGCTGCTTCCCTGGAGCAGCACAAGCTGGGGATGTCTGATGGTGGCCTGAGGCCCCACAGTCTCAGATCCTAAAGGCTCTTAAAAGCACACAGGAGGTCACCCGAGGCCAAGTGCAGTCCTTGAGAAACCTGTGCCAGCCCTGACATGTTTTGCTCCTCAGTCTTCACCAGCTCCATAAACAAACCTTCATGTCCCAGGAGCCATCCATTCACTTTAAGCCTCCATCTCCTTTCTCACTAATTCCTCACAGGTGTGCTCATTATTCTGGTTAATCCCCTGTTTTACATTTCCTTCTACAGAGGACTCACTCTTGGTGTAGGAAAAGAAGGTTTTTTTTATCCTGTCATCACTAATCACAAAAAAAACCCAGCTTCTGAGTTGGCACTCACACAGCAGAAGCCCTTCAAAGATGAGTTGCCTCCAGTCCTACAACACTGTGATGCTTCCACAAACATGGGACAAAATCCAGATCAATGTGAGGTTGGGGTTGCCCACAATACAGATGTGGAGAAGGAGGGTGGGGCAGATTTCCCTGATCCTCTAAGCTCTCAGTTTCAGCAGAGTGTGTCTCCACACTCCAGCCCCTCAATGCACTAATTTTTTTTTTCTCCATCACCCCTCTATTCTGCCCCATCCAAAGTCCTCTTTTCCCTGGGAAAAGCCTTTGTCTCATTGTAAAAGCACATAGCTGAAGATATTTTGCTGGACCACTGTACAAGCCTCAGAGAGTTTAAAGAAGTTTAAAGAAGCAGTTTAAAGAAGTCCCACTTTTACTGTTTGGAAATAAGTCAAGTCCAACCTGCAGTCTCCAGCTGAAGGACCTCAGGGCAAGAGGGCAGGTTGGAGCAGTCAAATGAATTGGTGTTGGGGTACTTGGCCTCCAGGCTGTAGATTTGGGTGTGCTTGGTCCAGGGTTATGCCCAAACTCTGACCAAATGGCATTTAAAACAAACTTGACATCTTTTGGCTTAGAAAGGTGCCAAGGACCAACTTCTACATCCAAGATGACCTAAGTTAGGCTCCTCCTAGATAGCTCCATGTGGAAGGATAAAATAATAATTAAAATAAAGTGTCTCTGTACTCATTTGCCACATGATCTAGAGACTATTTAATTCTCCTCACACTGGAGTCTTAACAGTACAGTCATATACAGAAAAAAACAAAATTCAGCATAAGCCCAGACCTCTCTGCAACATGACTATCAGCATTTTCAGTACAGCTGGGAAAAAAGTCAACTTCCAGCTCTTCCTGGAAACCTGTGACTTCCAGCCTGCTCATGCAAATGGTGATAAAGGGGTAGAAGCACAGGGTCAGTGGCCAGAGGGTGTTGTGCACCACTCTCTTGAGCAACAGCCACATTCTGTGGGCTGAACACAGGAGCTCAGAGCATTAAGGTGCTGACTTGAATTTGGCTCTGGAGAGAGCCCCAGTGACCTGCTCATAATTTGTGGCATTGCTGTGGCCAAATCCCTCCCCTTTGTCTCTCCCTCACACAGCTGCAAGAGTTACAGAATTCAGTTTTCTTGTGCTTTAAGGATCTAAATGGATTAGTAAGTATTAGATGTTTAAGAATCCTCTTTGGTTTTAGTCTTTGGTGGAAGAGACTTACAGTCAGGGTGAGACAAGGGCATTATTTCTGTGTATGTTTATACAACAGTCTTGTGGTTAATTCCTTCTAAACAGCAAACACTTCCACTCCTGACATGTTTCAGACTGAAAAAAGCCCAACTGCCAGCCAAACAAAGACAGCTCCAGTCTCTGGATGCAGAAAGCTTGGTCATGTTTGGTGTCCCCTTCTGAATACTCTTTGGATGTCCTTTGGAAACCCCACCTTGCTTCACTCTCTGGATTTAAGGCAGCAAATGTTTTGTGCTACATGATCATTCCCACAAAGATCTTGATGTAAGCTACAAGGGTAAGAACCCCCCAGCAGATGTTAGTGGGCTGTAGTCATGGTACCATAATCTGCCTTCAGATACAGCAGTGGAGTTCAGCCCCCTTGAGATTTACTCCAGAGTGATGGAGAAAGAGAGACTTTCCTTGCTCTGGTCTGGCAGCAGCAAACCCACACTGAGGTCCCCCTCAGTGCCTGTTGGAGCTTTTGGTAAATTTTAGTGGACCTCAGACCAGGTTCTTGGCTTGAGCTCTCTCAGCTTCAAGTCAATTGGTGCTGCTGGGCCTCATATTTCTGCATCCCAGGCAGCTGTCTCTGTACTGTCCAGAGGGCTTTGATACTCATTTGTTGTCTTCTAGAGGACACTCCTGGAAGCAGTACATGCTATAGATGGAACCAGTAATTCACAAAAACAGCTGTTTTATTTATTACTGAGCCAAAAAAAAAAAAAGAAAAAAAAAAAAAAAAGAATAATTTCAAGAGTCGACACCAGAGGCTGTGAATTCAGTCTAAATTCTGTGTAAAGTAATAGAGCTAACAACAGCTTTATAAACAAAGGGCTTTTGATTTCTAACCCCACAGCTGCTATTACTAGAGTGTGATGTGTGAACCTTCTGTCTATTAATCTCTAGAAGGTGCATGGTGTGCAGTGAGGTGGCATCTGGGGGGGTGTGAATCAAACCATCACTGATTTCCTCAACCTTTGTCTTCACATTTAGACTGCAAATGGCCACGTTAAATAGGTGTGGACAATAAATATGAAAAGCCACCTGAGGCAAACTGTGAAACAAAAGGCTCTGTGTTCTCAGATGATGAAGAGAACGATTCATTGGCTTGTGCATCCATGAACAAAAGGCCCAAAAAGAAGGATCAACCCCTTGAGGTACTTCCATATTGTCAAGGTTACTCCTTCTATGACATTCCTTGCATCTTGAACTGAATGAAATCTCTCTTTGTCAAAAAACACTGAGTCCAAACAATACATTTCTGGTCTTTCAGGGATGGGTTTTGCTGTAGGTTCAATTACTTTTCTGCCTGCATGGATTTCCTGAAAGAAGTCTGAATTAGTGCCTGTAGAGTTAATAGTTAGGTGGAGTTGGATCTGAATGGCAAAACTTGCATCTAGCTCTGAACCCTGTGCTAATGTGGAGGTGTTTGGGTGAGAGGATTTGGATATCAACTGCTACTTTATTTTTCATGTCTGTAGAGGAAAATAAATTCTTCCCCCAAGGCAGGAGACTTTCTATAAAAGCAGCCAGCACCCTCAGCCAGAGCATTCAGTTCAGAGCTTGGTTCCTTTCTCTTGATTTTGCACGTAGACCAAACCTCACCAAAACCAGGAGCTGCTCCTCTTTTGTGACTCTGATAGGTTTTTGAATCAGGCACTGTATTAACAGGTGTGTTTTAAGTTGTTTCATGGAAGCAAAATAATTAAAAGAGACACAGATCTCCCACTGTGGTTTCCCAAAGGCAATTTTAGCAACATTTTGTTGTGAAAAAAACCCAAAACCTCCACACTGGAGGGTCTGTAGGCTGGAGGATCTGGACAGGGGAGATGGGGCCACAGCCAGCAGCTCTCAGACTGAATCCAGGAGAGCTCCACCATGGGGGAACAGGGTTTGTTCCACCCTCCCTTTGGCTCAGTGTGAGAGTGGGAGTGCTGTGGTTTGGTAAGCAGTTGTATGGCCTTCTGATGGGTCATCCTACCTCATGAAAAGTTGGGCTGCTCTGTTCTTACCACAGAAAGGTGCAGGCTCTGTAGCTACTCTCTGAGCTGTCAAGTGGCATCCCAGAGGAGGCAGAGCTATTTATTCCTGATTTAAGGGTCTGTGCAGTTAGTGGCTGCTTTGCTTTAAGAGCCATGTGGCTTTCCACAGAGCAGCCTTTTCCCACACTGCAGGAGGTGCTGCCTTAGTGGCTGCCTGTGTCCCACAGCTCCTGGTTCCAGATAGAGACTGAGCCAGCAGCTGTGGTGTCTGCTGGGGTGTGGAATCCCTGCCATACACAGCAGCTTCCTGCCTCAGATTTTCTCCTTCAGCTGTGCCCTCCTGGATGCAGCTGTCCCATCCAGGTCTGTTGGGTTTTTGAGGATTCACAGTGTAGCCTTGGGGTAAGATTTTAGTCTTGGAAGATGGGGTGAGGTGTTGGATTAATCCCACCTCTGCAAGATATTAACTTGGTTTATGGGCAAGCTGGAAGAGATGGAGATTTAGATGGAGTCTAAACAAAACCTTGCTGCAGTGGAGTTTTGTATCTATATAAATATTTATACCTTGCTGCATCCCAGGAGTGTGGAAACACAGCATCATCTTGGGTTGGAAAGTCCTATAAAAAAGAAATGACAAAGTCCTCACCTACGAATGGTGACTTTGCCATAGTCTTACAGGTAAATAGGCTGTTAAAGAAAGAAAAAGTTTGGATATTTATGTAAATATCAGGCCTTGCAGTGTTACATGGTGCTATGATGGGCTTCCACACTAGGAACTTGTGCTCCTCTACAACAGCTGGTATCTATTTCTTACTGCAAAGCTTGCAAGACACAATACCAGGCAGAGCTCTTCTGAGAGAAGTATGCCCTGCAGAGGAGGGGTTTTTGGTTTGATAGTTTAGTTTCAGAATCAGCTTGGGGAACAGGGTTACTCACAGTAAACTGATTTCATGGTGTTGGTCTGGCTCCTCCTGGGCAATCAAGCCTCCTTTCCACCAGCTGACTGCAAGGCAGAATTGCATTAGTTACCTTTTTAAAATAATTTCAATGTTTTGTGTCCAGTCTGTGTGCCAAGTGAAAGGCAGATCTCTTGAGAGAGCTCTGCCTTGTGAGAAATACAGAACCCTTCAGCTCTGCAGTGCCTCCCTGAGCTGTACCCTCAGAGGGGCTGTGGCTGGGTGGGATGGGAGACACCAGAGCTGGCTTTCTGCCACCAGTTTGCTCTCTTGATCCAAGAACTGCTGTCAATGGCACCAGTTTGTCCTGGTTTCTTTGACCTTTGTGTTATTTATTAGCTGTACCTCTAACCAAGTGCCAGAGGAGAAGGTGTTGGTGTAACCTGTGTAAAGGACTACAACAGATGTGTTAAAGGGGGTCAGTCCTCAGCTGGTCCTTCATTAATATCTTCATAGCCAAGATCTGCTTCTCCTTTGTTTCATGCCTGAAGCAGGATCATTGCCACAGAGGTGCCACAAAGATGGGTGAGTTTTGAGGAGGGCAAAAGGTAAAGTTTCCTATTATCATAGAATCATAGAATCATAGAATAGGCTGGGTTGGAAGGGACCTCAGAGATCATCGAGTCCAACCGTTGATCAACTACCGCCACAGTCACTAGACCATGGCACTGAGTGCCATATCGAGTCGCTTTTTAAATGTCTCCAGGGATGAAGAGTCCACCACCTGCTGAAGTTTTTTTTTATTTTTTTTTTATTTTTTTTTTTTTTATGCCACTGAAGTTTTCTCTTGGTTTTCTGCAGGCACCGCCTAGGACCCTCAGACCTCGCTTCAGGAAGAAAAGTACCTCGTCCTCTGCCACTGAAACAATGTGAGTGCAATGAGCCAATAGCACCAAGATCCACAGAATGTCTCTCTTCTGCCTTAAGGAGCTACTCATTAATAATGTAGGAAACAGCAGTGGGATGGATGTGCTTTGATGTCCAGCATTGTAGACATGGCCTTTCTCTCTCCTCTCTCTGTACCCTTCTGTTACGCGCTTCCCGCGTTTGTCCCCGACGTGGGCAGGACAGTCTGGCAGATACTGCAGGTCAAGAGTCCTTGTTTGGTCTGCAGGGTGTACACCCACTCACACTGAGCCTGTAAGGCTGTACATTTACAATTCTCATTTGTGTCTGCATAGCTCTAGCTCTGTGAATGCACAGCAGGAACAAAAATAATCAGTTGCTCACGATGATACGTTGACAGTGTTTTTATTTATGACTTTATCATTACTGAAGTGGATTTGCAGAAGCCATGGATTTCTTCTCTCCCTTCCCCCTCAAGACTGTGGATGGTGTAACAAGTGTCAAAGTACTTTGACTGTACAAGATGTCGAAGATCCATTAGAGAAAGCTGAGCTACAACTTTTTTTTTTTCTCTTTCTGTGAGTAAATCTTGTGTATTCTGAGGAAATTATTGTGCTAAAAAAACACATAGTGACAAAACCCCTTGCAGAGGATGAGGAAGAGATGTGCAAGAGAAAATAAGTGGTTTCAATGATATAATGAAGGGGGAGTCTTAATTTTGATCAGCCTGAGCCAGGAGAGTATTGTGTGGAAAGCAAGGGCTGGTAGAAGAAATAGTTCATAGTGCTTGTGGCAAATGTTCTTTCTACTGCCAGTTTTTAAGTGTGAGCAAGCCAGGCTTGTACAAGCTGCAGCAGCAGAAGTTAGAATTGCTTTAGTGATGTGCTTCCAGGGGAAAATGCACCCTTGTCCCCTGTCTGCAACAGTGCCAGTCCCAGCCCTCCACGTTCCCACTGAGGTGCTGCTGGTTTATTTGCACGAGCAGAGCAGGGCACTGGGTCTGAGCTGCTTTTTGGAGCCTGGAGTTTTGCCTGTAGCATGGAGTTTGGTTAGAAGCCCCGGAGCCAGATGGAGTGGTGTATTTGTATCCATATATAAATGAGAAATATAAAAGAAGAGGAAAGACGTGGTAGGGTTTATGTGTTTGTGCTTCAAGTTGGTGTCTCTTGTAAGTGTTGAGCATGTGAGATTCACACATAAATTAATTATTTGTGTTTGCCCTTGGACCCGTCACGTAGATTAGAAGAACATTTAGCAGTATGCAGAAGGTGGTGGCATCACTGATGGGTCAGCACATGGGCTTGGTGCTGAAACCCCCCCAGGATGCCAGCAGCCAGCTGGAGTTTATCAGGCTCAGAGCTCAATCTGCAGTGGCCTTTGAAACCTTTTCTCTGCCGGATATGCATCCAGATCCCAGCTGTCCCTGACTGATGGATCCCTGAGGTTTCCCCCCAGAGCTTCCTACATAAGTGGGGAAGAGAGAAATTAATTATGTGCACGCACAAACGTTTGTCTGAGCTGGCCAGGAAGTGGAAAAAAGCAAGCAGGTATTTCCTGTGTCTGCCACAGGATTTGGCCTCGTTACCTGAGAATTTTATTTCCTTTACATGTGCTAATTTTATTGTATTTTGCAATGGTCAAGAAGGAAAAATCTTCAGAAAGTAGATTGGAAAAAACCCAACAAACCTGTTTAAATAGCAGTTACAGGAGAGTCAGTCCTTGGAAGATATTCAGCAAAAGCTTTGAGGAGCTGAGCTTGTGTGCTTTATTTTTAAGCAGCTTTAGAGTTTATTTGATTTCTTTTGGCAAACATTTAAAAGAAATGGAAAAACTGCCTGCAGTGTTAGCAGAAAATAAAACCCTGTTGCAAGCAAGCTATGTTTCCTGCTATGCAAAGGGCTGCCATAAGATAAAAAGCTGACAAGTTTGCACTCAATTATGCCAAAAAACCCCACGAACATAGAGCTGCATAACATCTGATAAATTCTATTCTCAGACATGCTATATTAGTATTGATTCTCACTAAAATTATTAAATGTGCATCTAATCTGCTGTTTGACTGTACACTTGACTTTAGCATTTCTTACGTGCTGAGATGAAATTGTTGACAAGGGAGTTGCCTTATATCTCTCAGAATCTTCACTGTATAAAGGAGAAAAATAAACCTTTTCATATCTCTGGCAAAAAAAAAAATGTTTTAATTTATCAAGGGAGCTGTATATTTGTGTATAGATAGACAAGAAATGGGAGCACCAGCACCGAGTGCTGTAGCGTTTGCTTTGCATACTGAAGAGAACAGTCACTTGCTTTTGATTCCTCATCTTCCACACACAGGTTGTTTACAGGTGTTGCCCCCAGTCCATCATTTCACTCTTTGGCTACTTGAGTTCATTCGGAATAACCACCAGACGCGAAATCTTTGGTTGAGCCCAGGAACAAGCCCGAGTCCCCCGCTCGCCTTCCTGCGCTCATCCTGACCCCTCCTGGCAAACCCGGGATGGAGCACGGAGGACGCGTGGATGGTGGCTTCATGGGAGGGTGGTGGTGGGGAGCAGCTCTCAGCTTCCTCCCAGCTCAGGTTCCGAGGGTGCATTCCGGGTAACTGCTTGCAGATTACACCTCAAAGCAAGCAGGCCTTCAGCTGATGGTTTAAAATAGAGACGGATCTGGCTTAAGTAAGAAAAACCCGGGTTTGAGACCTTTCAGGCAGCTGTCTTCTGATCAGTGTTGTAGGGCAGGCAGAGATCTGACTGCCCAGAGATGGCCTGGGGAGTGTGACCCTGAAGCAGGCCAGCCCTACAAAGCTCAGCCATTGACCTGTGCCAAGCTCAGGTGGAATTTGCATTATTGTAAAAAAGTAAAATTGGAAGCTGAGGGGAAGGAAACCGCTGCTGAAGATGGTCCATAGAAAATGGGCTGGTGAATTACCTTACACATTTATCTGAAATTCACCTCAATTATGAGAGAATAAGGTCCAGCAGCTCAGTGCAGCCCTCCACACCTCCTTTCTTGTGGCAGAGGCCAGTGCCAGTGCAGTTACAGCCACCGCCAGCTGCTGGCTCAGCTTCACATCAGAGACACATTAAGACAGACTTAATGTGTGTCATTGTCACCTTGGAATTAACCCCACACTAATCTAAATTGTGTAAGTGCAAACCCAGGCAAATCGGGTTATTTATCCCTAATGAGAGGGAGAAAGCTGCTCGGAGAGCTGTGCTGCTCCCCAGCCTCACGAGAAGAGCCTCCTGCCTCTGACTGCTCTCTGAAGTGTTCTCATGTAGTGATGAACCCCTCGTGCTTGTGACCCAATGCTCTTTAATCACAGTCTCCTTTTTTTTGCTGTTTGTTTCAAGTACCCGTTGTGCATCCAGCACCACTTGGAAATAGCAGAGAACATTGCACTGGGATTTGCATTTAGACAAAGTAAGGATGGTAATTGTGCACTTCATGTGATTTCTTCCCTGTGATGAAATGGTACACTTAATGCCTCACAGCAAGGGCCATTACAACAGTATTCCAAAGGTTGCTGTTTTGCTGGTTTTGTTACACTGCTTGATATACATCTTGAATAAAGTCTTAAATCTTTTCTTTAAAAAAAAAAAAAAACAGGAAAAAAGAAAACATCTGTAGTCTGTTCACTGTATCTGGCAGGCCAGAATAATTACTTTTGATGGCTGTATTATTTTTATCTCAATTCTGGCTGACTGTATATAGATGTATTCACTAAGTGCTGCATGTCCTTCAGAACTTTCTGTATTATGAACTGGAAAAAATACAGCTACTGAACACTGAGTGATGAGTGAATTCATTGACTTGCTACAGCCTTGTACAGCAAACCTCTTGCTATCCAGGGAGCTCTGGAAATGATAACTGGGGACCACCTGCTTAATAATGGGTTAATTAGTAGTGAACACTTCGGAGCTACTGCTAAAAGTAACTGCTTTTGATACACTTCCTGGAGAATTGGCTTTGTAGGGAAAACTTCCAATCTAGCCCTTAGTGAAACCAGGTAAGAGATGTTCTGTACACTCCAAAAGGATCCAGTAATAAATCCCTGTGTTTTTTCCATAGATGTGTGATCAGAGATGTGCAGTGTGAGGCTCAAGTTTAAAGAAAGAAAAAAAAAACCACCCAAGAAAATATTCAGAATTTACTGCTTGAGAATGTGAGAACATTGTATAGGACCCAGAGACCACACTGGATACAAAATGTGAGTCTTGTAATGACTTGTGCTCTGGTGAACACATTTTTAAATGAGTTATAAAAACTGCCTATAGACATGAATTTTGTATGCTCTCCAGCATGAAGACACAATGAGTTTATCTGGGATCATGACAGGAAACAACACTGAGACAGACCCTGCCCTCCCTTCTCCCATTCCCAGGATTACTCCATTCAGGGAGCTACCAATAAATATGGACAAAATACACATTTCAACACATTTCTCTTCAAAAATGTAAGAGTAAACATGTTGAATTGTTCACTTTCAGTGATGTTTAGACAGTACTCATCCATGTACATGTTACTAGCACAGGAAACTGACAGTCATAACATGCAGGTGAGCAGCTTCTGTGAAGTAAAACACAAACTGCAGCTCAGGATAATCTTGAATATTCCTTTATTTGGGGCTGATAATTCTGATCAGATGATATGCATATGGACTCTGTTTATTTAGAAATAATTACAGATCTGTGTGCCAACACCTCCTTCCTAGAGAGCTGCACAAATTAAACAGATTTCTACAGACGAAGATTCGTGCGATCGTGGTACTTCTGGTAGGGATCATCAACATACCAGTTTCTTCTTTTCCAGAAAGAAGTGGTCATTTTATCAAGGAGTTTACACTGTGTCCTATTGCAAAAAACCAGCTCCCTCAAACGCTTCCTCTGGGCTGCTGACTTCTTCCACAGCTTCCTCTTATAACCAGCCTGCCAGAAGAAAAGACAGAGAACTGTTAACTGGGTCCCTGCAAATACACACTGAGAAGCAAACTGGTTTTACCAGCACAGAAGTCTCTGTATGGAGCTTTTTTTCACTTCCATACAAGCTGCTGCTCTCTAACATAAGGCTGTAAAAATGCTTTTATTAAAAAAATGAAAGAAAAGTCTTACCTTTCTCCTAACCCAAAGGCCATTGTGCAGCCTGAGGAACCTGTCAATGACAGCTTTCACAGTTTTCCTCTTTCCTTTCCTCAAGCTGTAGTAAGTGACAGTCCTCACTGGCTGCTGCAGTATATTTGGGAGTAGAGATGTGACACTAAAAAACATCCACAAAGCAGGGGAAAAAAAAAAAAAAACAGAACAGGAATAAAACATCTTTTTAGAAATATAACAATCTTTTTCACATAGAGAGAAATCAGAAATGGCTGTGGCTTGTCTGAAGGAGGTTATACATGAACCCAGTGTTCCAGGCCAGGTTGGATGGGGCTCGGAGGAACCTGGGCTGGCAGGAGGTGTCCCTGCCCATGCAGGGGGTTGGAGCTGGGTGACCTCTGGGATCCCTTCCAACCCAAACCCTTCTGTCAGTCTTTGCCGACACCGCAGCGCTTCACACCAACTGCAGCGCTGAACTCCAGCTAAAGGAGCCTTGAAGTTATTCCACACACAGCACCTTTTATCTAATAAAAGCGCTCAAAGACTCAAAGCAAACATTAAACTGCTACCGGCATCCAGAAATCACTTTCAGAATATTAAAGACCGGCAAGGGACACAGTGCTGACCGTAACAACAGCTTTGGGAGCGCCCGTGTCTGCGGAGCATCTCCCATCTCCCAAATCCCATTTGCATCCTGCTCCAGGGCTCACGGGGATCCATTCACTGCAGCAAAACGCAGTCAATTAAGTTTGCATTTTTCTACACCGGAGGACAGCGCGGCCCGTACGTACCTGCCGAGGACGGAGGCGGCTCCTCCCGCGGGCCCCGTCCCCCAGGGCACCGCCGCTTTCCAGAGCGGAGCCGCTGCCGGTGCCCGCGCTTCCCTAACGCAGCACCCGGAGAGGGCGCGTCCCGGCGCGGAGCAGCGGGCGGCCCAGGGGACCCAACGCCTCAGGATCCCTGCGGAGAGACGGAGCCTCAGGAGCCGCCCTGCCCCGCACCGCCGCCATTTCGCGGCCTCCCCCTCGCCCCCCCCCCAAGCCCCGACATGGCCGCCCCTCGCGCACCGCACTCACCCGCCACCGCACCGCGCGCCACCGCCGCCGCCATCTCCCAGCGCTCGGCTACGGCGGCCGGCGAAGGTCACGCTACGGCGAGGGCGGAGCGGCGCCGAGCCCCGCCTGGAGAAGCTCCGGAGAGCTCCGTCCTCGTTACGCAGGACCTCACGATTCAGCCCCGCCTCATCCCCCGCCGGGGAGCCGCAGGGTACCGCACGGTCCCGCTCCCCGCCCCGCAAACCCCGCGCAAGCGCAGCGGGACCGCCCCGGGCGGTGTGAGGGCGTCATTTGCATACAGCCACCTCCCAGCGCTCTGATTGGACGCCGGGCCCGTCACTCTCCGCTGGCAGCGGACACGCCCCCGCCGGAGCGGAAGTCGCCGCCGCCGCTCGCGCACGCGCCCCGCAGGCGGTGTGGGGGGGGCGGAGGAGGCGGCGCTGGGAGTCACCGCGCACGGCGCCTTCTGACGCCTGACCCCGGGTGCCGCCGGTTCCGCGGGCGGCCATGCTGCGGGCGTGTCACCGAGCGGGGGTCGCTGCGGCCGCGCAGGTGAGCGGGGAGGCGGGTGGCGGGGAGCCGGTGTCCCTATGGCCTGCCCTGCGGACAGTGAGGCCTGGCTGCCCCCCGTGAGGGAACCGGGCCGGGAATAGCGGGCGAGAGGGGTGAGGGGACGGGAGGTGCTGCGCGTCCTCTAATTGCGTCTCGGTCTTTTCTGAATGACTCCGCACGCCCGGGCCGCCATTGGCTGCTGGGATTTTGAGGGGCGGCCGCCAGCGCCAACGGGGCGCCGGGGCGGGCGGGAGCTGACGGGCGGGAGGCCGCGTGTACTACGAGTCCCGGCGTGCGTCGCGGCGCCTCCGCGTGGGGCTGGGCGGAACGCCCTCCGCAAGGCATGCTGGGAGTTGTAGTCCCCCGCGCGTCTCCTATCGGCTGTCGGCCCGCGGAGCAGTGGGGCGGGCCGGGGCTGCCGCGCTGCATGCTGGGGGATGTAGTCTGCGGGGCCGTCATTGCCCGCACCGGGCCTGCCCCCGCCTCTCCCGCTCGTCCCGGCCCTGGGGCAGCGCCGGGGAGCGGCGGCCGCATCGCGGAGGAGCAGCGGGGCTGGGCGGTGGCACAGGGTCCGCCGGCTTCTCGGCGGAGGGGCGGCCGGGCCCGTTCACCGGTGGGGAAGGACGTGACCTTGCCTTCCCCGCCGCGGCCTCCCCTCTGCCCGTCCCGGTACCTCCCAGCCCCGCCTTGAGCCCGGGGGGACCCAGAGCCCGGCCGGGGGGTGCCGGTGCTCGGGGTGATGAGGAGCTTCGGGTGTGGGGGGTCCCGGGTGGCCGCGGTGGGGACACTTGAGTCCCGAGAATCGGACACGCAGAGGAGAAGCGATGCCGGGGGCAGGAGGCGCCTCCGGGTGTGTTCGGGACCTTTGTCCTTCCACATCAGCAGAGCTTGGGGTGATCCCGGTGCTAAGGAGCCTTTTCAAAACAGTTGTCCCATTTGTAAGACACTACGAGGGGTTTCTAGGTGAGGGTGACTCCTCTGCTAAGGCCCCAACTTGTATTCCAGGTGTTCTGCTTAACAGTAATTAAAAATAATTTAATTAAATCACTTTTACAGTTCCACTCTACATTCCAGCATTCATTACTCAGTTCCCACAGTTCAGCAGAGGACAAATGGTGTGTTCAGCCCCCTCAGGGACAGTGACAGTGATAGTGACAGTCACCCACTGCCTTTTCCACCCCACAGACAGGTTCCTCTGCTGCTCTCCAAGGCAGGAGGGTGATGCCCACTAAAATAAGGCTCAGGGCTTTCAGGCCTGTGGAAGGTTTGAGCTGGGTTTTAAGCAGACAGAAAACAGGGTTTGCAGGTGTTTATCACTCAGGGCTTTTTGCCTCTGTTCTGCCTTAAGGAGGATGTGTCCAGAAGGGCTGCAGCTCAGGATTTGGGTCTGGAAAGGTTCAGTGGAAGTAGTAGTTGACTGTGGTGTTGGTCAAAGGTTGGACTTGGATGATTTTGGAAGTCTCTTCCAGCCTAAAAAGTCTGTGATTCTCTGAAGAGCTGTGCAAAGAGAGATGCTGCAGCACTCTGACATTTCTTCTCTGTATCTTTGCAGTTTCCTCACTTCAAAAAACAACTTTTTTTCCCCCCATTTATTTCATATCTCCTGATGAGACTGAACACAGGAGAGATTGTTTTGACAGCAAGAGTGTCAACATGCTTGAACCTGGTGACAGGGAGAGGTTGAGCTGGGACTGGATGCACACAGGGAATGTCATGTTGGGAGTTACCTGTGAATTGTCTGCCTGAAAAGCAGATTTTTAAATTTTGTTAATGAGGTTCTGCTGTCTCTACCTGTCCTGAGTGCTTTGCAGTCACATGGATAACCTCAAATGCTGGATTCACTGCAGCTCTTTAATATTAACCAGAGGGAAGGTAGGAAGTGCCCTGGAAAGTGGTGATGTAGTAGGAGGTAATGAGTGTAAAACTGGAAGTATTTAAGGAGTTAGGTGAAACAAAAAGCACGTGGGACTGCTGGCAGAGGAACAAGAAATGGCAACAGCTGCCCTGCAGTGCCTTGCCACAGGGATCTGTGTGTGTGATGCCTTATCCAAAGGGTTTTCCCTGTCTTCTGCAGAACAGAAGGTTTATTTCTGCCTTTTCCAGGGCATATCAATGTATGATACTTTTTTTTTTTTTTTTTTCCAAATCCTTTGAGGCATTATTACAAATAAATAACAGGGATCTGTTATTTACAACCTGAAGCAGGGTTTCTCCTCCATCCTGTGAACTTTCTGTGTGCAGCAGGAGCAGATGTGTTTACTGAAGGTGGGAGAACTAAATGGGTCTGTGGTGTTTTTTGCCATCTCTTGATGTGACCAGGGCTGTTGCCAATGTGAAAAATGATGAACTGGCCCAGGTGCCAAGGTTAGAGCTGTGGTGGCCTCCAGGATCACCTGGAAGGCAAGTCCAGCCTCAGAGGGATGGGCAAGTGAGCTGCCTTAAACTCCCTCAGGTTGTGGCACAGGGTGGGATGACCTCCAGAAACCCTGGCTTGGGGATGGCAACTTATTTCCAGGTGAGCATTAGGGAAAATAACATAAAAACAACATCAGTGTTGGAAAGGACTGAAATTTAACTGATTAATAAAAAATAACTTCCCCCCTCTCATTTTGTTGGGTTGAGCTCTGTGTATAATGCTCAAACAATTTGCTCATCCTGTGCTTCATGGTGTAAGAGGGTCCTGTCAAGACTTAGAACATGTCCAGCAGTCAATTACAAAATGTTTGAAGTGGGTTTTATTAGTGACATTCCCCTTAAAAGGGTCAGTGAAACCTCAGTGTATGCTTCTGAGGCAGTCAAATCTAATAATCAAAAATACTACAGATTATATTTATTATTTTGCTTCCTTCCTATCCTTTGCAAAGCAGCCATGGAGCACAACCAGAGCTCACCAAGGTCTCAGGGGTAAGAAAAGCACATTCCCTGTTGCTGTACTCATGCTCCTGTGACTAATTAAAAATACTTGGCTGCTGCTCTGGAAAGAATAGGAAATTCAGTGTTCCTGCCTTTCCTCTCTGTGCTGCTGGACAAGGATTGGACCTAAACTACAAGACTTCTACTTGTTGCTTATTGCCATGTGCAAAAGGAAATAGAGAAACTTATCCTCTGGGGGAATGTTGCAGTGAAGCATTTCCCAGTTTTCATTTTTAAAGAAAAAAATTTCTCATTGCCTAAAATATCTCAGCTGTGGGAAAAGTTCCTTCTGTGCCTTCTGCTCTGATTTCCCCCTGAGTCCTGTGTTCCTCTTTTGGCAATTCATTGGGGAGGGGGAGGAAAAAAAAACCTGAGGGACAAAGTTTTTCCTTCTGTAGGCTGGAGTATCTTCACAGTCTTTCTGGTTAATCTTAATTTTCATATAAAATATAAAGAAGATAAAAATCATTGGTAATATGGTTTTTGTTAAGTAGAATGTAATGAAATATCACTCCCCATAAAGCAATTTAATTTATATTATAATCTGATGCCTATCTGGAAGGGAGGTGTGTTCTTACTCCTCTTAAAGAGGAAGTCTTGATTTGGGAGCTCAAGGAGAGCTGCTGGTGTGTCTTCAGAAATAAAAATAGTTTTAAATATTTAATATAGTTTTTAATAGTTATCAGTATCTAAACAGCTGGTTTTGTCCTCTGCATTGCTCCCAGCCAAGCTTTTGTAGCACGTGAGACTGCTGAGGAGACTCTGAACTCTCCTGGTTGTACTGTCTAGATGTGAGGTAGGGAACATAAATAGGGCAAAGCAATGCAGAAATAAGATGGGGTAGGTTGGTTTTTTTTCCCCTTGTTTTTCAAAATGCCTCAGTACTGCTTAAAAAATTCTGACTTCTGAGCTGCACCCGAGAACACCCTCTCCTTTGCTTAGGGAAAACAGGATCTCATGTCCCTGCTTTAGTGGGGGGGGACACGTGCAGGTTGTCATGATGGAAATAAGTGGTCCAGTAGTGATTCTGAGGTGAAAAGATGTTTCAAGGTGTTCCCTGCTCACCCCTCTCCTCCTCCCCTTGCAGAGCAGCCGCTGCAGGCGAGCACCGCTCCGGCCATCACGGCTCTGCCGGGGCTATGCCACCTCCTCAGGAGAGTCTGGGTATGTAGGTGCTGGGTTTGGAGGGGTGGAGTTGGTTCTGTTGTGATGACCAAGAGGGAATCTGCTCCTAAGTTTCATCACCAGTGGGTGGTGGTGGTGGGATTTTTGTGTTGAGTAACTTTTATTCTCACGCTTCTGCCTGCTCCTCCTTTGGGTCAGACAGATTTAAGGGAAGCAAATCAGTGGGATTGGTTTTAGAAAGAAGGCTGTGGGTTATCACCAGAGCTTTGGGTGAGTCATGAACCAGAATGGTAGGAGGGACTTGCTGATGCTGAAGTGATTTAAAGTGTGTGCTGGGTTTGGTGGCAAGCTTCTGGAACAGAGTGGTTGCCCCCAGCTGTGTTCTCTGTGCCCCCAGCTGTAAGCTAAAAAGACTCACAGACTGTTGGGTGTTTGTCACGTAATACAATTTGCACAACTTTCACTTTTCTTCCTCCCCACCAGTGTTTCTGTAGGCAAAATCATTGGTGCAGGTGTCCTGGTGGTGGGTGGAGGAGTAGGTGGGACTGTCCTGTATGCCAGCTACGATGCACAGTTCCGGGAGAGCGTGGAGAAGGCTGTTCCCTACTCTGACAAACTCTTTGAGCTGGCACTTGGTCCTGCGCCTTACACTGTACCCATGCCAAAGAAACCAGTAAGTGCTCCCCTCTCACCCCCACCCTCTCATTTTTCTACTTTTTAAAGAGAGCTCTTTAGTTTTCAAATTCTGGTTAATTTTGCTGCGTGCTAAGATTTAAGGATTCCTATTAAAGGAGTTTAAAGTTAGATTTAAATTAGGATTCGAAGTTAAAGTAGACTTAAATTAAGAAGGTTTAAGAATTATCCACCAAGATACTACTTTGTGCTCCCTAACTCCTGCTTTTACATTTTCATTATCTTGTGAATTTGGTCTGTGCATTGTTAAACTGTTATTTTTATTTACAGTAAAATAACCTAGTAGGATCCTAACAGAATAACTGCTCTGCTTATACTCTGAAATGCATTTGGGAAAGAGAGGGGTAGGTTACATGTTGGAATTTACTGTTTTACTTGAGGCTTATTGTAGTTAACAATGTGTCAGGATTATAAGAAAATTATTCTAAACTGAACTTACTTTAAAGAGAACTGAGAATATTTTTTAAGGAATAGGGATTTGAATGGTACAGATCCAGGCATAAGCATCACACCTTGAAATCTTCTTGGCATGGAAAACCTGATGTTGGCTTCAGCAGAGCTCTGGAAGTCAAATCTGGAAGTTTCTCCATTCCTGCATCTGAATGCAAATGCTGCCTGATTATCCAAGAATGCTAAAAGCTGCTCTGGTCATGGTTGTCTTGAGCTTTAAGAAGATCTGACCTTCAATAAACCCAAAATATTCTTAAATGGAGTGAAAGACATCTGTTGTTAATGAATGGGAGAGTACCAGTTAACTAAAAGTGTCACTTCTGCCTTTAGCTCCACTTCACTTGTGATCATCCATCCAACCTCTGAACACCTCCCAGCCAGTAGTAAATGTGGCAAATCAGACTGTTCAGAGGGCAAAATCATCATCTGCCCAGTCCTGGCTGTAACTCACATGCTTTTATTATTATTATTATCTTATGGCTTTGCATGATGGATATTAATGGATTGATATTAAAACCTCACAATGCTCTGTGCATGAGTGTCTGCTGTGAACAGGAGCAGCTGAAGCTTTTCAAAGGGAAATGGGTGAATCCATGCAGATCAGATTCTTCCATGCCTGCCAAACCAATGCCAAGCCTGTAGCATCTTCTGTTCAACTGGATAAAACCATTTTTGTTCTTTTTAAGCATATCTTTAATTATGCAGTCACTCATCTTTTAAAACAATTATATAATTTTCTTTCTTCCAACTTGAAATTTGGCAGGATGGGAGGGGTGTCAATAAGTGCTCAAGAGGTAATAAAAGAAGTGTCAGCTGAATTAATTTAAAGTATTCCAGTATGGATAAATCATGTGCAAGGGGAAATCAGTGAAATCAGCTTTCCAGAATTGTTTCACACCTTCATGTACTTGTGGGTTTTATAGTTTCTGTGTAATCTCTAGACTCTCAAAACACTTAGAAGTGTTTGGATTTTTTGGGGCATGAAATGATGGTGTATATAGTGTAATGAAAATTGCCACTACTATACCTTAGTTTTGGAGAGGTGAAAATTGTAAATTAAAAATCAAGGCTACATTTTTCATGTGTACCTTGAAGTTTAGATTCATGATACAGTCATCTATATATTCAAATGTTCTTTTCTGTATAGTTGGTGAGACACAAGCTGTTTAGAAATCTGAGTATATTCCTTATTTTTGATTTTTTAAGACACAGCAAGGTCCACTGAAGATCTCATCTGTAGCAGAAGTAATGAAAGAGTCTAGAATGCCTGCTAGCAAATCTCAGATGAGCAAAACAGAAGCTGTTGCTCCTTCAGAAGAAAAAGAAGGTAACTACAGAATGTTGTATTGAGAGAAGCAAAGTATTTAATGATCTCTTACATCTAGGGTAGATTAAAATACTCTTTGGGATGGTTGAAGATGAGTATGCTGTAATTTCTTAGATTATTGCTGTTTCTTTTCAGTCCTGAGAAAATGGGCCTAAAATGGTTAAACTTTTTTTTTTTTTTTTTTTTTGCCAGTTTTGTTAATGAAACTATATTTACTGAAAATATATTTACTTTAACAAATACTGGGAATCTAACATGAACAATGACCATCCTGCATTTTTTTAAATGTGAGACTGAGCAGGAAGAGCACTCTGGTTGCTGCACTCTGAGGCCAGTTACCTCTTCTTGCAAGCACAAGCATCTTAATCTTGGATAATTACTGAGGTACTGGAAAGCCAGATCAAGTGGAACTGGTTTAGAGAGGAGCAGTTGTGGCATCTTTTTACATTTCTCTGTCATGGCTCTGTGTGTGTGTATGTGTAATAACTGCTGTTTTTCTAGGAAATTCTCTTCTGGAAAGAATAATATCAATGTCCATATATGTTTCTACACAGGAAAAAAAGTCTTACAAGTCTGTTCTTAGATGATAGCTCATGTATACTTAATGAGAAAAAACTGCCTTACTCTGAGGGTGCCAAGGCTCAGGCTGCCCAGGGAGGTTGTGGTGTCCCCTTCTCTGGAGATATTCAGAACCCACCTGAATGCAGTCCTGTGTAATGTGGTGATCCTGCTTTAGTGGGAGAGCTGGACTGGATGATCTCTTGAGGTCCCTTCCAACTCTTTGACAATTCTGTGATTCTGAGAAAAACTGGTTTTGTTCTGTTATTTAACAGCAGGCAAGGCTGCAGCACAGATCATCTCGGCAACAGGGGTAGCCATGTCGGTGCCAGCTCCAGGGATACAGACTGAAGAAGGTGAAAAACATCATCTAAACATGATGAAGAAAACCATAATCCTGTAGCTTCAAGTGTACAAGTTTTTATTTCTGAGTTGGTATTTGTCAGGTTTTAGGGACATGGTTCTTTGTGCCTTTCACAGAAACAATTTCCATCATCTGTTCGTAGATTTTTTTTAATACACAAGAGTCTGAGATTGATTCCTGGGCCAGGATAGGTGTGAATGCAGAGGAAAGTTTGGCTTTGTGCTGGAATGGAACCTGTACAGTTCAGGTTCCCCCTGTGGCTTTCAGATTGAGGTTCAGAAAAGCACATCAGCCAAGGGCCAAGAGGAGAAACTGCATTTATTGTTTTACTCCATAAGAATTACCAGCTCCTACAGGACAGTCTCTTTCAGAGGAGATTGTATTCATTTTGTTTTGTATGAACACATTTCATAACAAGTATGTCAGCAATAAATGTATTTTTCAGAGTTAGCATAATTAAAAGGCAACCTGATGGCTTTTGTTGCAGCATGAGTGTGAGAGCTGAGAGGTCTGGGATCTCTCCTCAGTTCAGGTGCAGACTTGCTGTTGATCTTGAGAAAGTTCCTTAGGTCAGTGCTCACTCTTAAGGCATTTTAAGTAGCCTTAGGCTAGGGAGTAGTGTAGAATTGTGGTTCACCATAGCCCTCTCACTCATCTTTTCTTATTTTGGATAAACTCTCTTCTAAGAATGCCAAAGAACTGAAAAAATAAGATACTAACTTAAATGTTAAGCTTGTCTCTGTGTTTTTCACTTCTTGATTTGCCTTTCACTTCTGAATCTCCTGTATTTCTGTAATTACACAGCATAAAATCTACAGATGCATGTGAGGTATCCATGCTTCTCTCTTTACTGTTAAGCTGGTTTGAGACTGGCCTTTGTCATTATGGATATAAAAACTCTTGACGTAGTTTCAGCATTACTTTGGACAGAAGACAGATTTATAATGTGATACTGACTCTGAAAATCAGTTTTCAGAAGAAAGCTGCTCTCTTACAAGTAATCCACATCCTAATTTGGATGCTTCACTTGAAAACAGCTTAACACTTTCTTACTTTTGAATAGGTAAAGAACACGAAGGTTCCCGTGCTATAAAAGAGAGGTCACCAGAAGAAGTTGCTGCCCGACTTGCCCAGCAAGACAAAGAGGAGCAAGAGAAGGTATCAGGTGAGTCCACACTGTCAGTTTTCCTCTGTTATACCTGACAGAAGAATTGTTGGACTATTGGCTTTAGAGTTCTAAGTTGCTTATGCACCTCTTTGCTATTGTCCCTCTGTTGTGTTGGCAGAAAGAGTGGTGCTGAATCTCCTTCCACCCAATAAGATCCTTAGAAACCAGTAAGTCAGAGAATGACAGAGTGGACCTCCAGGTTCTGTAGTCCATTCTCCTGCTTGGAGAGCTGGGGAAGTGAAGAACACACTATTTCAGTTGAAAGGAACTTAAAACAATTATCTAGTCCAACTGCCTGACCTGTTCAGAGCTGGCCAGGTTAAAGCATTGCCCAGGTGCCTCTACAACACTGAGGGGCATCAGCCACCTCTCTAGGAAGCCTCCTCCAGTGTTTGACCACCCTCCTGAAGTGCAAATAATGTTCCTTCTGCAGAAGGGTTGTCCAGACCCTTCTACCCTGGAGCTGTGAAGCTCTGTGAGGATGGAGATGGTTCCACCTCTCTGAGAAGCTTTGCCAGTGCTCCTTGTGATGGAGAATGTGATACATCCAATTAATTTCTCTTGCTGGCACTTGGATCTGTTGCTTCTTGCCTTCTCTCTGAGCAGTCTGGTTCAGTCAGTAAGGCATTATTTAAGGTACCCCTCACTTGTTTTTTTTTAGATTTTTAAATACTTCTGGGCTGTAGTTTGGTCTTGGTTTGGCTGCAGAGTGAT
Organism: Heliangelus exortis; assembly: GCF_036169615.1. Lineage (NCBI taxonomy): Eukaryota > Metazoa > Chordata > Aves > Apodiformes > Trochilidae > Heliangelus > Heliangelus exortis. Next base: position 4,965,454 of record NC_092431.1, read on the forward strand.
CAAGTCAGGGAGTTTTGGGTGCTTCCATGGTTTGCCTTACGGGAAGTTAGAAAAATAGAGATAATTTCTTTGGTGGGTAGTGTTTTGTTGTCTGGCACATCTGAGCACTCTGTAGCCAGGTACCTTGACATGTCCCTTCTGAAAGCAAACCCAGTTCAAGCTGCAGATTGCTTGCAGTGTTAGCAAGAGTCCATCTTGTCCTTCAGCCAGTGCTGGAGAGGATAAGAGGGAGACCAGGCTCTTGGAGAAAGGGGTTGGCTCTTGAAGAATGACTTCTGACTTGGGGCAGTGCAAGGACAGCTGAGAGCTCTTCAGCCCTTCTGTGGTGAGACCTGGAGTCTCTGGAGGTGGGTAGGACAGAGACATTGACTACAAAGATGCTGAACAGAAACTGTTTAAGTGAAAGTTTACTGCTGATGTAGGAGCAGTGAAAATGGGTTTGAAAGGGAGGCCACTGACTGGACATGCTTCAGCCTGCTGTGGCAGCTGTGGCCATTTTATTTTATTATTCTCTTTGTGCTTGGCAAGAGCTGATGGTGGAAGAAGTGCTGGCACAGTGCTGCCCTTGATCTGGCCTGTCCTGACTGCTGTGTAGGGAAACAGCACCTTGGCAGATGTCCTGACCACACTCAGAATTTCCTCTGAGTGTTCTGATCCTCAGCCAAAGTCTGAGCCTTGGGGTGTTGTTGCACAGAAGGGATGAGAAGGATGTACAAGCCTGGACTGAACAGGCTCAGAGTGGACGTGGTGGTTGTGGTCTGCTGCTGCTTTGCTGTTTGGAGCTTTGTCTGGGGTAGAAGAGCAACATGAAGAGAAATAAAAGGCTTGGCATGAGCTGTCTGCTTTGTACAAGGACACTTTGCAAGTGAAGAAGCTGAGGTGTTACACTGAAAAAATCCAGAGGGGTGTTTACTGGAAAGGTGGATTTACTTAGAATAAATGTCTGACTCCAGCAAGGCAGAAGCTGCTCTGGTTAACATTCTGGTTTGGTTCCTTCTTGGATCTCATTTGTGACTGTGGGAATAGGTAGTTGAGTCCATCACCTTGGCTAGGAAGAGTAACTCTGCTTTTGGAAGATGGGGAAAAAATTCTTGTTTCCTCTTAATAAGCATTGCAACAAATGAAGATGGGAGAAAATTTGTTGATTTAAATGCATTCCTCTGCAGAAACATAGTAAGGGTCTTCCAAGCTCTATTGCTCTGACGTGCAGACTTGCAGCTTAGAGCCACTCTACAGGAGGGTTTTCTGGCAACATTTCTTCTGCAGGCTGCAAGCTTAACTGATTCTGTGGGATCATAGAAAATAATGTAAGGAGATGCTGAGGATAAAACATGTCATTTCTACTCATATTAAGGCTCTTTTCTTCACCATTTAAGTCAATGAATTTTTTTTACAGCCCTTGCAGCAACTTTGGAAGCAGCCCTCAGCTCAACAACTCGTACGACCCTTCAGGCAATCACTGCCCAGGAGTCTGCAGTGCAGGCAGTGAATGCCCACTCCCAAATACTGAAGGAGGCCATGGACAGCTCTGAGGTAAGCTGGACAAATGGGGACAATTTTAATTTTTTTTTTAAACTATATTCATCAAAACTTTTTTATTTCAGAATTGAAGACAAAGTTGTAAGCTTTTCTTGCAATATCTGTACTTCTGTCACAGTTTTAACCAATATTTCCACTTTCGAAATGTGGGTTTGCTTTTGAATTTTTTTATCTCCAACCCCTTTATTTCCCTGGTTCAAGAAGAAAGTTCAGGTTTACACACTGATATTCTTCCCAGTGTATTTTAACTCCCAAGCCTATTTTTAACCTAACTGTAGTGGGGTTTTGTGCTGTCCATCCTGATAATTCCACTGAACAATTCCCTTTTCCAAAATCTTATTGTTGGATTGTTCATTTCTTGTCTGGAAACGAGTAGGGGAGTGCATGAATGGTACCAGCTTGTGGTTCTGGTGTGCTGATGATGGGGTTTGTGTGGAACTGCTGCTTCCTATTCAGTCCTGGAGCAGAGAATATAATCCAGTGGTTAATCACTGAGTAGGGGCAGTCAGGCAACTAAACAAACACTCAAGATTTCACCTTATAGTTAGAAAAAGAAGTGTCTTAAGGGTTTGCCTCTAAGCTTAAATATTAAACTTGATTTAAAATTAAGAAAATTGAAAGTATAATGGTACTTTAAGCTTAAAAAAAGCAATTTTAAAGTGTTACAGTACTTCAGCACATATAGAGATTTCCACCTAGTGCTGTGGCATCCTATGAGCTCTTCTGCATGGACAAATGGCTGTTGCCCCAGGGGAAAAAACCACTAAGAATCAAACAGAAGGGTAAATTAATTCATAAAGCTTCCAGCTGAGCCGTTGGTAAAACATGAAACTGAGTGAAATAACTCTGTTTCAGGGTTGTGGTGGTTCTCATTAGGCATCTGTGTTTCTTAGGATACTGGGGAGAAAAAACCATCTCAGTGGCGCACCCTGGAGGAAGCGCTGAAGGATCGGAGGAGAGCAGTGGATGAAGCTGCTGATGCCCTTCTGAAAGCCAAGTAAGCTGCTTGGTTGTGGGGCCTCTGGAGTGGTCAGGGGATATCACCCATGGGAGGGCTGGCAGACAAAAGATGAGTTTTCATGAAGTCTGCAGTCACCTGTGTTCAGATTAAACCAGTGTGTTGGTGCCAAATCAAAAAAATAAAAGCTGCATTGCTAACAAATGTTTTAATTTGCTGAATGAACAGCTCAGGGGCCTGTGAGCATGGTCCTCACTGTACCAAAGAGTCTGAAACAATCCTATTTTTCTTTTTAAGAACTTGTTCATCTCCTTCGTACTTACATATAGTGTTGGTAACCTCAAGTAAGATTAAAAAAAATCTATAATAGCAACTATTATTTTTGGTTGATTTTGTCAATATTAAACTTATTGCAAGGACTCCATGACTGTATTGAGTCAGTAGCATCACCAGCTTCTTTCAGCTGTAATGAAAAATTAAACCTTGCAGCCTCATTTGAGTCCTCCACCTGTCAGCAGAGTTGCTTTTAAGGTTAGATTTTTACTGAGCACATTTCCAAACACCCTGAATTCTGAAATGAAGCACTGCTGGTAACTCAGGGTTCCACATGAACCACCTTGATGTGCCCTGAGCCTGATGTGCAGGTTCACTGTTTAGGGATTATAGCAGCAGAAATAAGATGACAGACAAATATTTCCACCTCACCATTGTAATGAAGACAGAAATAAATTTGGAAACCTTTTAATGCTTCTGAGGCTTAGAGGGAAACATCTTTGAAGCTGCATGGTATGAGCTTCTCTTACTGTAGAAGTTGCTGTGCTGTCTAAATAGGAGGTGTAGCCCAGGTTTCAAAGAGTGGAACTAAGCTAACACAAACCCCAGAAGCAGTAGTGTTCATTCTTTG